>NC_135023.1:14503776-14808420 GCF_051020955.1 Megalopta genalis
GGCGTCGCGACGCGCCGACAAAGCATGCGAACGAAAATCCGCGAATCAAGGCCAGCCGGAGAGGATTTCTGCATCGATTTATCGATATCGCGACTCGCCATCCCTCGCGGAAACGTCACCGCCGGTCGATGTCGACACGTTCCGCGCGTCATCGTGTGGATGTTCAATGCTCGTACGAAGGTGTTTGATCATGATCAATCGCAATTTATGATTACCCGACAAGCTCGGTGACAGATACGCGCATGACCATGATTTCGATGGCGGAAATAGAATTTTCTACTATTGTGCGGGAGTTCCTTCGAGAACGTTAAAAATAGCACCGTGTGAAGGAGATTGAAGTGAACTTTGTAAATCGTTCAAAATGTATTATAGATACATGTTAAGAAATAGTGGATCGTTTATGTGAAACGCTGAGCAGAACTGAGCTTTATTTAATACAAGAGGAAATTAATGGATAATAACTGCAAATAGAACTTCATTTATGAGTTCGTAGATAATATTGCTAATAGTTCAAAATATACTATAGATATTGTTGAAAGGGCTTGTCTGAAATATTGCTCAGAACATAGCTTCATTAACTTAATAATCAATTTCGCGTCGTGAATGAGTTTCTTCGAGAACATCAAGGATGACACCTTATGCGTGGGATCGAAAGCAACAGAGGTAAAAGTAACCCTCTAAATAGCTCAAAATATATAATATGCATTGTACATATATAAGAAATAATATTTATATAATTATGATCTCCATACTCGCCTTAGATTGACAAAACATTGCGAAGCAATGCATGTAAATTAATGGAATTTTTATATACTTTCGATCTTTTCCTGTCTTCATTCTAAATAAAAGGTTTGCGGCGGATAAATCTGATGACATTGGAGGAACGTTTAAGAAACTGTGACAGATTTCGTCGTCCTGTCAGATTTAGTTCTATAATTACGGCAGTGGTCATAAAAACCCCATAAACTCGCGCTACTCTTTTAAACCGTTCGAAGCGTTTCCAGCGCGTAAATCAACGGCGTTCTCCGCGCGTGTCCCACTGATCTGACAAACGAGCTGGTATTTGGGGCGAGGAAATTATGTCGGCGGGAATCGAGATGATTAATTGAGGCCTGGCGCGTTTGAAATGTGGAGGCTGCGTGCGAGGCGTTGTAGGCCTCGGGTGAAAAAAACGGGGGGAACAAGAGATAAAGATAACGGAGGATACTTTCTACCGGCGTGGCGTCGGGACGCTAAGCTCCGACGCCAAATCCGTACTGTCTGACCACTTCCTGTGACAAATTTTCACCACGCTGCTGAAAATAACGACGTTGCGCCGTGCAACGCGATAGCGCCGTCGATCCCGCTTCATTCCCTCCAGAGTGGAGCAATCATTTATGGAATCAGTGGCAGTCGCGGACTTGCCAGGGCTTAAACCAATTTATCGGACGATCCTTCGACTATAGAGGATCCGGTGACAATAACTGCGATGGAAACGAAATCGGGGTCTTCGTTTAACTCGGTGGCCACAATTAGCAGATGAATTTTTTTATTTTACAATTTCCGATATTATAAGATAATTTCCACGAGAAATTTGTCGGCGAACTTCTCTTTACTCGAGCATATATTATAATAGAAATCGTACGAAATTTAAATAAATTAAATGTTGTTATTCTCATAAAACGATCTACGTTAGCGAAACTTCAAGGCTCGATAACTCTAATGTTAACCACCCTTATCGGACGTCAGATATCCAAGCCTAATGTATAATGTTACAAGGGCCGCGACGCGACATACGTCCGATAAGGGTTAACAATGGTTACGAAGTTTTGCGTTCATTAGACCACGAATTTTCTTCATTTACATGAAATTATATAAAGTTCAGAAAGTAATTTTGTTTTTTAAAAACAATACTTGATTCAGTACTTTGCCAATGAAAAACAGGACTTCTACGAGCATAAAATTTCAAAGCTGCCCAGAATGATCGTCGAGAAATTATAGAATAATACATCATTAAATAATATTTACTCTAAACATTAAAAGGTCGTCTTCTATTTACTCGTGAAAGAACGAAATTACTATCCGAACAACCCAATGTGGTAATTGGCTGTGGTAATTGGGATATGGTAATAGGCTGAAGAAAATTCTGTTCAAGTTCTATCTTCTATCAGCTCGTGGAAGTTGATTTGCAGACTGGTGCAAATTCGAAAAAATTGCACTTGATCAATTTTCTGGATAATGTGCACAGGAAACCGAAAATATATCATGACGACAGGCACTTTTTATCAAAAAATATGTGTTACTGTTGGACGATACGTAGAATTGTGTTAGACAACATAAAAATTGAGTAAAACAAGACAAGAATTACGTTAGACAAAATAGGAAAGATGTTAGACAAAATAAGAATTACGTTGGACACGTAAAAATTTGCCTCGTTCGAAAAGAACTGGAGCTAGATAGAACAATACATTGCTTTCAAATACTGCCTCCAATTGCCCCTATTCCTTTTTTTTCATAAATGCACATAATTCGCAGTCCAATTATAACGATCCCAGTAAATTGTTATAAAATCAGTGACACGTAGCATCCAAATATTCTAGCACATATACTATAATATAGACGATCTATACATATACATAGAGAGAGAGAGAGAGAGAGAGAGAGAGAGAGATAGATCTATAGATATAGATTTCTACAGAGATAGCATCCGGTATCCATCACCAAATTCTCTTCTCCGTTCTAAATTTCATCGCCACTTTCCAGAACAACGTCTACTACCGATTAAAAAATGCCTGACCTTTGACACTTCCGACGTGTTCAACGAGCAGCACGCAATCACGAGAAGACATGGCACTCGTGCAAATGGCGACGTTTGAGCAAAGCAGGATACAGCGGAGCATTTGTCCAAGGGCCGATCGCGAAAAGGGTGGTCGTTCCGACGATTAAGCACAGAGAATGCGACAACGTTGTAACGAATTGCGAAAGAGCGGGGCTTATCACGGTCTGAAAGATTCGCAACGGGAAACAGATAAGACGGCGAATAGGTGCATTCCTCTTTCTCTCGCGACCTCACCGTGAAAAGTCCAAGCAGCCGGCGAACAGTACTTCTAAAATTAGCACCATTCTCTAGCCGGCTTCATCCCTCTCCGCCACGGCTTATTATCTCCTGGCTTGTGGATTCAAAAGCAGGATTGCAGAGGTTGACCTGGTATCCCGGCGTGCTCCTCTTCCTATCGTCCAGAAGAGTCGACACACTTCTACTTTCGCATTCCGCTCATCGTGCACGATCAATCAAAACGAACCGATCGTAGCTTTGATAAGGGTACCATGATATTGCTCCCCGTCGACTGTATTCCATTTCTGCGAGCCCTTACCGCGCGAGTGATGTACGATCCTGTATTAGTCCCGAGGGCTCGGAGGGATCGGTTTCGGGAATCAACGCAATTACGGATTCATTGTTCGCAAATCTGACCCATTAATCTTGCGTTGCGGGACACTTCTCGCCGACTTTATCAAAAGTTGTAACAAGTTTTCTTATTCCGCTGCGAAGAACTAATTTCACCAGAGTGAAAAATTGTGAGATTTTGATGGGAAAAGGAAACCGGATGGCAGAACGCGTGTTCTGCAGGGTGGCACAATGACTTCGACACTTTCTGGAGCAAACACTATTTCGGGAACGAATTTTAGTCAGCTGTTGTTAGGAGTCAATTATGGTTACGGTTTCTGAACGTCAATAATTTAACATTATTTACGTATTTTACGTATTTATGATGAAAAAAATGAATCGATGCAATTTAAAACAGCGAAACAATGAACACTATGCAGGAATGACGATATATATTTTTAAAACCTTTTTAAAACCTTTTAATTATATATCAAGATTTTTTAAAAACATTGACTCTTATGTAGCTGTCGTTGCAATTTGATATACGCTTCATTAGTACACTGCGGATTTTACATGTTTGCGATAAAAATGAATTGATGGAATTTAAAATAGTGATACAATTAAAAGTATTTAAGAATAATGGTACATTGTTTGTATCTTATTAAGATTAATAAAGAGGAAAAGAAATTTGTATATGTCTCCTGTGTCTAAAAAGTGATAGAATTTCTATTTCTAATAATTAGATAGCCTTCTTTGAAACTTATCCGATCTTACCCGAATATTATATTTCATTATAAAAGAAGGAATTTACGAACCCGTTTATTTAACCTTGCACCATATTGATTTTTCCATTATTGCGCTAGTTTCTCAACAGAGACCGAAATCATATTCGTACCTGATGTATTACATACTTGATGAATTACTACGGTGAAGATAACAGTGAAAAATAGAAACTAGTAGCTTGCAGCTCTCTATGCACTTACAACGTCAACGTGAATTACAGGAGAGCATTTGTATTATTACAGAATAATAACCTTTCCAGCTTCGTGTTCCTGCAATGAATTACCTGGTCGGCAAAAGAGAATAATTGCCTCAATGGGATTTCAAAAACTAAATGAGGAAAGCAGAAAACTCCTCAGTCGAGAGATATGACAATTCAGAAAGCAATTCGTCAGCTAATCGCGTTGCAGACTGTATAACAGTAAACTGGAACGAACAATGAAGTCAAAGAGACACGAATAAGAGTACCTACATAATTCCAAAGACAGTGTAACTCCATTAAGTCACTTGGAATGTCCGACAAGAACGAACTAATTACTTCGACACGGTTTCGAATCAGAAGTTACGAAGCTCCTCTCGGCTGTTACTCCGAGAATATTGAATTTTGAGATAGCCTCGTTAATACTTCTCGTAAAGCTTTTCAAACACCATGACTCGGAAGATCGAAACCCCATTTGCGGGATTATAAGAATCGACTTCGTCTTATAATTGGAAAGAAGCCTTCGCTTGTTCCGTTTCATTAACGTAAATGGGATTATCGACCGAAATTCTAGCGAAGCAAAAAGTCGACGAGGCGTTCGCGTGAAGCTATTATAGTCAGATTTAATCGAAACAAAAGGGAGAGCGTGAAAAATAACGCAAGAAGCACGAGAACTGTATCCGAAGGATGAATGGGACGCTAATTTTTCCGAAACGTCTGAGTGCAGGACGGGTCACCGGGTGTCCCGTTTTTATCGCCGTACTTCGTTTCCATTCTCCCTCTTCCGCGCGCATATTTGAACTGCCTCGCTGTTTTTACCCGACACGGAGTAAATCTCTTCTCACGTCCATCACCGCGAAACGAAATTGGGTGGTTGCACTCCTCCATGGTAAATCCTATTACGTCGCTCAAGCCATTTTGATACAAATCGTTTTTCCCGTGCGCGACCGAAACGCTGTTACAACGCAATTACACGATACACTGACGCGATTCTACCAAGACAAATTCTCGAATCGCAGAAATTCTCGTCGCGTTGGCAAACCATCGTTTTCTAGTAATAATTTTAATAACGACTTCAATTATAATTTTAATAACAAGTTTAATTTTAATTATAATTTTTATAATAATTTCAATATTAATTTTAATAATACATTCAATTATAAATTTAATAAAATTTCAATATTAATTTTAATTATAATTTTTATAATAATTTCAATATTAATTTTAATAATACATTCAATTATAAATTTAATAAAATTTCAATATTAATTTTAATAAAATTTCAATATTAATTTTAATAATAATTTCAATTATAATTTTAATCAAATTTCAATATTAATAACAATATACATACAATTATTTATAAATATTATTGTATTAGGTAGATGTAATAAGAAAACAATAAACCATGAAATATAGCAAATGATAAACCACACACAATTACGTATTATTTACCTAGCTATGCACTTGACAAGCAAACACGTGTATCCACAAATTTTAAGACATTTACCAGGCGTTTACAATATAAAATGTCAATGGAACTTCATCTTGAAAATTACGTTTATTCTAATCACGTTTAACGAAGCCGATTCAAAATCACTGAACGCAACGAAACTAAAACAGCTTTCGATGAAGAAAATCAAATTCAAATAGAGAAAGTTCAAGACTACCAAAATAGAATGGAGAGGCTTAGAAATTTTAATTGACTCTTAACGTAAGAAATCCGCAGAAGAAAAAGTACCGAACTCGAGCCTAATGACTCTGTTAGCAAAGCACCTCTTAAAGATGCTAATTTACTTACACAGCTGTAGTCAGTGTACGTATAACAAGCGAGATTGAAGTTTCCGTCTAATCTGCTTAGAATTCGAATTTAATTAGTACATGGCGACAACCGTCTTTGTGTTAAGACCTCGTCACTGTCTTGCCTGATATTATCACTTGCAATTTCAAACTCGTGTTGACGCATACACAAATTAAAGAGAAAATAAACAATACCGCACAATTATTTCGAAGAATTTTGAATCTTAACCTTTCGCCTTCTTACTCGAGTGGCGACTCTGAGACACCACTAAAAATTGTTATATCGCTTTTTATCGTTACGTGATTTTTAATATCATTCTTACGTTATCGAATTTATTTATATTTAAAAAAAACTGCTAAAATTATAACTGCCGTAAGAGACAGAAGACTCATTTTCTTATGCATAAAATAGAGTAAATTATATAAGATGGAAATAACGTGGGTCGGAGAAACCATTTTGGATTTGGAAATAAAATGGGTTCCTGTGCAAAGGATTAACCATTACACAATGTAATAATTTTCACAATTTCCGCAGACATTTTCAGCAGAAGAATTCCATTGCACGTGATCTCCGCATAAACGAAGGCTCGATCATTGAGACTTGCGGCCGAGGTACCATTGATGAAAAGAGGAAGGTATCCATCTTAATTTATTGGAAGTTAGAAAAGAACTGGGCGAAGCGTGAAATTGTTTTAAAACGGATTCTCGAGGCGTTCCCGGGCAATTACGGTTCGTTTTTCAGATTTCTAGCGTAATCTGATGTCAAGTGCTCGGTCTGATTCTGATTTATGGCCCGACCTCGTTTCTTTAGCAGCAAAGTAAACGCGATTCGATTCTCGGTCGTTTTCCGCTCCAAGAATTCCCACCCATACGTAAACAATCGAAAATTGTTATTTTCGTGTAATAGTCATCGTTATATGAAACCGTATTTCTCCATGGGACGTCGCACCGCGGGCTACTTCCAACGAAAAAGCGGACAAAAATCATTTTAAACAAGTATTCCCATAATGCAAAATCTATTCACCAACAGTTAATTGGACAAACGTTTTCTAATTTTGCGAAACCGACCTTTTTGCAATTTGAATTCCAAATATTGATGTATTTTCACACGAATAAAAGTTGCTCTCTATAATTTTATATAAAAAAACGCGTTACGAGAATGGAAATTCTTATAACTTAAGAGTTTAATCTTTATACCATCAGAAATATCCAATTAAGGTTAAAATTGATTAATAAAATTTCAATTTGTTACATCCACGATATAATCGTAAGTAAACCTAAAATAACTAATTTTGATCCGATCATTTCGTGCCTAAAAGAAACCAAATCTATGTCCCGTCTGTATCATATAAGAAAATAAGACACAAATATATGATTTTAAACAAAAAATACTGGTTTCCGCGTTCTGGGAACAGATAACCCACTATGCATCGTATTTTAAGCCGCAACGGTCCCCGGAGTAGAATCAACTTGGTAAGGCGAAACTCTCCGAAACTGATCTTGTACACCCGATCCCTGCGCTATCTCTCGATACGTTTAAACTTATGCTTTGCCCGCAGTGCACCCTCTTACCATTTGTATCGCGCTTCTTTTGATCATTGCCAGATATCCGAAATTCTCTGTTCTTATATCGCGAGTTCTGCCGCGATGGGAAACATAATCTGCGGCGAGCTGATCGATCGATACGACTCTGTATCGAAGACCTCAAAATTTCAACGTGACACGCGCTATCAAGTGACATATTTTAGCAATTTTAGACAGCTGCAAATCGAACTGAACTTTTTTTTAGATTTTGGATGGACCAGTTTATAATAATTTAATCTTTTAATAAGACTTTTCTATCTGAGCTTCTAACAGAAATTTAAAGGTTGCATTTGTCTAATTTTAAACAAGCTGTTCCGTCTCGAAACGTGTGCGCAGACTTTTTCTATCAAGTGTGTATGCATATTTATGATTGCAAACGTGAAATAGCGGCTAAGTATCTGTAAAAGCACCGAAAACTTTAATTTAAACGATTGAAGTAAAACTAATACAATATAATTGTTAATTACACAATTATTTGTCCTTGATCTTCTGATTCTGAAAATACTTTGTAAGAAAAGTGGACGCTCAACACATTGAATGATCGAGCAATTTTTAATTTTTCCTTCGGTTGATGATAGAAACCGATTGTTGCTTCGCCGAGTAACATCGACGTCGGCGCTACAAAATCAGAATCGAAATATTCAATCGCAGAATCGGAGAACAAAGTTTATTAATATCGAAAGGGAAGAAATGATTTCCAGAAATAAGGGAGACAGACTTTCTCGTTAAATCGTCACTTCCGTCAACCTCATTAAATTGTTATTGGTACATTTATACCACTTCTCTCTACCAATATACAGACGAGACCCTCATTTTCACTTCAGACACGTTAATTGAGTCAGCACACTTCGGGCGTTTTTTCTTTTTCCATTGAAAGTTTGCTACCCTATAAGCAGTCGCGTATGCCCTAATGAAAAAAGTTTCGAATCCCTTCGACCCGGAGGGTGCATTAGCATTAACATGCTGGCACGACGCGATCGAGATATTTGCACCCTATTTAGCCCTTTGTCTGTCTCTAATCACGTGTTCAGCGAAATTCCCGAAGACCTTTCTCTTAATAAATCAATCCGAGCGATGATTACGCTCGAAACAGATTATCTAGTTAAACAAAACCTGTATTTTCTGGTATTTATTTTGTCGAAAAGGATTGTTTCAAATTCCGTCAAAAAAAGTCATATCTTTCAGAAAAAGATACGAAGTTTTTGCTATTTATTTAAAAATCTGACTTCATATGCACCAACCTAATAGAATTGAATCGTTCGTAAAAGCTGAAGAACGTATATACTGTCTCAAAAAATAATGCCGAAAATTAATTATAAATAAAAGTTCTTTTCCGTTTATTTATTATTTAAAATCCAGGCCTCGACTGTAGGCCCTTTGTCGTTCGTCGTTCGGCCGTCCGAGAAAATGACACCCGATACCATTTTCTTCGAAAACGGCCGTAAATTAGATTCGAAGAGCGCAGGGTACCGTCGGTGACAGCGGGTCGGCCGCAGTTTACGTCTCTGCATATCTTGTTTATTCAATATGGCGTTACCCTGCGCTTCGAAGAAAATGGTATCGGGTGTCATTTTCTCGAGCAGTCAAACGACGAACGACAAGGGCCCACGGTCGAGGCCTGGATTTTTTGGCAGTGAAACGTTGACTGCCGAATGAACGCGTCGCATAAACGATTATCCGCGGACGCGTCTCTCAGTGATCTTTCTTAATATCCACAGGTGATTCGGATTATCAGTGATTAATTAAGTGATCAGTGTTAATAATAAGTTAAGTGTCAATGTTGCAGTCATCGACCTGGGATCAGCTGTTCGTTGCACGAGGTCAGTGCGTACGAGTCAGCAAATGCATCCTCAACTAAATGGATGAGTTTCTTCATATTATATATATATATATATATATATATATATATAAATAATATAAATATTATATAATATATTATATATTAATATATATATATATATATATATATATATATATATATATATATATATAATTAATATAAATATTATATAATATATTATATATTAATATATATTATTAATATAAATATATTATATGTATAATATGTAATATATTTCTTCATATTATATATATATTTTTTTTCATATTTCCCTAATAAACAAATCCTTTATGTCCCTTAACGCGATTATTTATTATTAAATCAGCTTTGCGAATCGTTCGTTGAATTCTGTTCGGAATTATTTAAATTAAAATATCATTTACGAACTTTGTTAATCTTCACTGTACACCTTACATAAAAATTTCATATGGTACACATGAGGTGTCATGCACACCAGGAAATTAAAACGGCTGTCACGGTTAAACTACATATTATTTCGGGTCCGAAAAATTAGTAAATATTCTTCAGACGTTCTAAAGTAAAGGTGAACAGCGTTTTTCTTAAAAATATCACTGTTACGTAGTAAAAATAATCCGGAAAGTTCGCGCTTCGTGACTTGTTCAATACTGCGGGCTCTCGAATTTCGCGCCGTCAACTATCATTGGTCAGTGTTTTTCGTTAATAACTCGTAAACAAAGTCGCAGATTGCATCTTCGCAAAGGAAAAAGTTACTTCAAATGACCTCAGCTACCCCTCATTCTCGGCTGTTAAAATAATTGTGGACCACCCCTATACACAAGAAAAAAATTGTATTATTAGAAATGTTCTTACTCAAAATGATTACTATCGTTACCGCCGCGAACAATTTCTAAATGCACAAAATCTAACTAAGTCAGTTTCCTAAGCCAACTCCAGTCTCCGCGCGTCAAACAACTCTCAATTAATCAACATCCAAGAGCCCACTTCACGGCCGCCTAATTACACATTAATCTCTGCCAATTAGGTCCGAAGAACCATCAAATCCGATACACGACAACTTCATTAATGGCGGATTAACAGATCCGACACTGAGCTAAGGAAAAACGATGTACTCTCCTCGGATCATAAACACAGGTACGACATCGGATCATTAATCAATGCCGGCGGTGTACCGGGGCCGAAAGAGACTTGGAAGAACCGCGCAACAGGCTAACAAAACTCTCCGAAGATGGATCTTTATCAGCCGAAAAGGATGCCGGAAGCTTCTGGTTTCCCGGCTTTCCATTCGATGCTCCGCATGATCGCGACACAACTCGTCGACGGTAATTTCCTGTTTAAGAAGACAAATGTTCCGCCGTTTTACAAATGTTTCCGAGCTCGGTTAAGTCTCGGCCCCTTTGCTTTTAATTTCGTTCACCCATAAACGCGCCGGCCCTTTCTTAAACCTGCGGGAGCACTTCGCTCGGATGTCGTGTTATTTATGTCACTCGTCTAAGCTTTAGAGTTCAGGCTACGCGCCCAGCGACGCTTTTCTAGATCAACGTGAAAATGTGACTGCACTTTGTGGCGATAACTTGAACGCTAGGATTTTCATCGTTTCCGAGAAAAGTGCATGAAAATTAGAGGTTCTGGCTTTCGACGTGTATTGCAGATACACGCGCAGTTAATATACTTATGTTCTAATAGGAATACGTAATCGTTTATTGGAAGCCATCTTAATATACACTGCTCAAAACAATTATGGCATAGACAAATTTTTCATAAAAATTGGCCAACTTTGACTGGCGATAACTCCGCGAGAAGTCGTCGTAGGACGATGATCAGTTTTTTAAATTAAAGGGCAAGGATTGAATTTTATTCAACTGCAAACGGCAACTCCGAAGAAAATTTTACAAAGTCCATGCATTTCGTCGAATTTGGCTATTGTCAATATGACAATCATGGTCTCATATTTAAAGGGTTACAGTGTCGAGGGTGCGTCAAACTTAACATCCATAAATATTACTTTGAAATAGAGGTTTCAAGCTTTAATTTAAAAAAGAAGTCATCATCCTACGATGATTTGTCGTGGAGTTATCGTCAGTCAAATTTAGTCAATTTTTATGAAAAATTTGTCTACGCTATAATTGTTTTGAGCAGTATATTTGTGTCTGCTATATAGATATGATTTATCAGGTTCCAGAAGAAAACAAAGTCAGAAACAAAACACTAAAGTATATTTTCTGAAAATACTTTTATTAATAATCATATTAAATCTTATCGAATTTTCTATAGATGTGAAGATATACATATATATAAATAATATTATATATATATATAATAATATTATATATATATATATATATATATATATATATATATATAATATTATTATAATATATATTATAATAATAATATTTATATATATATATATATATAATATTATTATAATATATATTATATATAATATTATATATATATATATATATATATATATATATATATATAATATTATTATAATATATATTATATATAATATTGTTGCAGTTGATGCACTTTTTAATTCTAATGTATCTGCTCTGCATAAACGTGCCTTTTCTATGAGATTTTAATAAGACGATTCCGGTGAAAATTTCTATAACATCAATTTCATTTGTTCGAAGCATTCTATGGCACTTTCGTTCGAACTTCGTTGAATTATGCTTTGGATTGAATTAAGTTCCTCGAGAAATAATAACGACTCGCTTATCAAATTTCTAGCGCATTCTACGCTGTCCATACTCTTTTATGGAAAAGCTAAGCCTAAATTCCTATACAGCGATGCAGTCCTTGCAGAATTCAATAACTGTTGTTTAAAACGGTTTCCCAACTTGTGCTTTCGTCGAAAGTTATAACAGTTTGAATGTCCACGTTGTAGCATGACTCAAACCATTATAAGTTTTGCTGCGTGTGAAATTTTTGGGAACGCCAGAAACAGAAGTTACTAAATTTTGCAAGAGTTGTGAAAATGTATAAAAATTGACAGCGTCGATCTATGTAAAAGATGTCAAGTTAACGCTGAAATATTCTTCAGAACTTCTTTAAACTTCTTTTGATCCGAAGCACTTCGCATCATTTTAATAAAAAGAGGTAAATAATACCTACAGTTTCTGTCACCTTTCCCCATCGAAATATCAAGCTCTCTTTAAAAAAAAAGAATTCACGATACCAGAGCAACGTTTCAAGCTTCCATTCAACAGCTGATCGATTTTTAAATCTACAATCGTAGAAATGATTACCTGCTTCAACAATTCAACGGTTAAATCAGTTAATGCTTCCTATTTAAATTCTGCATTAAATAAGCTTCCGTTTAAGTATACGTAAGCTCACTTTCGATGACTGCACTCTGCGGATGTACAGTTTCAGAATAACAAAACTTGTGGAAGCTCCGCGAACTTACTTGGTACCGTTTAGTTTCGTGCTTTGCGAAGAAAATGATTTCTTAGAAGAGATGATACTCTCTAATGTATTAAATAATGTCCATACTAATTATTTTCTAATGTTAATAACAATAATAAAAATAGTTAATTTATCGATTTATCGATTGATTTAACGAATAATTTTTCTTTGGATAAAATTATATTTGAATAACGTTTCGAATGTATCCTACGAATAAATTCGACTAATATTTCAAATAAAATTTTATCGGAATAACGTACCGAATTAATTCAACGAATACAATTTTATTTGAATAACATATCGAGTAACGTTTCGAATAAATTCAACGAATAAAATTTTATTTTATAATATAATAAATATAATACAATATAATATAATATAATATAATATAATATAATATAATATAATATAATATAATATAATATAATATAATATAATATAATATAATATAATATAATATAATAATATAATATAATATTATTATTATAATATTAATATATAATATATTATTATTATAATATTAATATATAATATATTATTAATATAATATTAATATTATTATAATATAATATAATAAGTATAATAAATATATTATACGTAGGTTTTTAAATAGGTATTTATGACGCACCAAAAAATGTCAAACAAGTGACTCGTTTGAGATGAAGAAAGCCGATGTTCCCAATGATCCGTGATACAGTTCTACGTTACCAGACTAGAGGAACACACTGTAGACTGTAGAAGAAGAAGAAGAAGCTGTCCAGTAACCGAGAAAAAAGGGGAACCGAGTCGTTCAGAGTTTATTCCCCCGTCGGGAGAAACAAAGCTCCTGTGTGCTTGCAAGCCACCAGGGTGCTCGCCGAAGCTTTTGATGTATCGCGAAAATCTCGCGGAAGATCGATATCGCGAATGCCACGGACGAATCTGGCTGAAAGTAATTCGCGGCGATGTTCCTGTCGCGCGGGAGGTGGGAAACTTAGATTGACCTTTCTGCGAGTTCAGCAGATTTTTAAATTAATATTTAGTGAATTCAACTTAGATTAACCCGCTTGCTCTGTTCAGCAAATTCTTGAATTAGTACTCTGGGAATTCGAGTCGACCGAAGTTGCGGGAAAATCGAGGGAAGAAACTTCTACGCCACGATTTTCACACACGTATAGGGTGTCTCCGAATTGTTGGCGCGAAGAGCGAATCTGCGTGAAATAATTGTCACGTGTAGGATTTATTTTTGGAATTTCTTTTGGAATCTGACTGAACGAAAAATGCGATCATTCGCACTAAATTAGTAATTCCGGTCATTATTTTACTCCAATTGTGAATAAATTGATGCTACATTGTTTATTATTCAACTTTTTATATTTTATGACTCTTGAATATTTATGTCTGTTACAAGTGTCTCAAATTATGCAGATTAATTGGGGGTGATATCAATTGTAATAAATTTTTAATATAAAATTTAAATACAATGTATTTTTATTAGAAATTTTTAATGAATTAAAATTAAATTATTTTGTAGTAAAATTTAGAAGTCATTATAAATTTATAACAGACTACAAATCATTACGCTAATTAAAAATATTCAAATCACTTTGTAGATCTTTATGCGAACTTTAATTTTCTCTACGTGATCCTAAAAAGATTAAATTCAAACAATTCTCCTTGTCCAACGAACGTAGCACAAATACTGCGTTTAAGATTGAACTTTCCATTGGGACAATTGATTGTGTAATCTCATTAAAGAATGGAAATTCGAACGTCTTTTAGAAGAGCACTCGTCCGCGTCGTAAGGCTTGCACAAAACGTAATGCACCAAAGAGATAAGAAAATGGGAGAAAGCTCGGGAGAACAAGATGGTAAACATGCAAGAGAACGAAAGAAATGTAGTTGGAAGAAACTAGTCCACTCGGGTTTGTAGCTCGAACAACTTGGGAGAGACGAATGCGTTATACTCATGAGCATTGTCTACTGGATGGACAGCGACGTTTCTAATTGTACTTTTGGGTGCAAGAATTGCACCGAGTCACGGAGATTCTTTTTCGCGCAGGTGCCCCAATAAATTCTCCGCTGCTGCCAGCATGCTTCGTGAAAATTTCGCTGGTCTGCTCTTAAAAGTGAGTTTTTCGAGTGGATAGCTCCGGGCCTAACTACAGTCACTCGCATGAATATTGGGACACCGTTTAAAACAGAACAATGTCTTTCGAATTGAACGATACGACTTGAATCTTTTCGAAATATCTTCTACTAATTTTTTTTTTAATGTTTCCGGAAATAGTTCACTGTACAATGACTGAAATACTCCTTTTTTTTTAAATTTTCCTATCACTTGAAATAACAGGAAAAATAAAATCTCTCGTTTTCTAACTTTTTAGATATCAAAATTAGATGTAAAAGACGTTATTATGAATAGACTGCGGACAATTATGCAAAGTAAAAATATTCTTCATCGACTACATAAAATCAAAGCTAGAGAAAAGTGTATTTCTTTTTCTAATGACATTAACATAATAAAAATTATCAAAGAGCATTTTTAAATACGTATTATATCTTTATTGTTCCGTGCTCCGTTCATTCATTTTTTTTTAATAAATGCATAAAATCCGCATTCTAGTTATGAGTTACAAACAATTAATGATCGTAAAAATCACAATATTTTAAAGATTTCAACCAAAAAACAGGTAAGTTTAGCACGTTTCAATGGCTGTAGCATGACTATGCGACGACTTATTTCAATGAAATTAATACAAGTTACTTAGATCTACGAAACCTTCCAGGTTCAAACAGAAAAGTTAAAAGACTACAGTTTTTAATGTTTTTTTGCCACTCCAAGTAATAGTAAAATTTAGAAAAAAAAGTATTTTTGTCATTGTACAGTAAACTATGCTGTCGCCTAGTTAAGTCTGAAAAAGGTTATGACGTATTAACTACATAAAATGACAAAATAAAAAACAAATATGCAATTATAACCGTACGTTTTCTAGGTGCGAATATCTCGCCGTGCGTCTGGACTACAAATTGAAAGGGTTAATAGCGAAGCAAACGGGCGTTGCAGTATTTCCTGGACGCTGTTTATCAGCGTGGCGATTACAAAGGATCATCGACGGAACTCCCAGCGGCAATTGTCCGACGCAGAAGCGGCGCGGCTGGTTTGCGACGCGGGATGGAAAATATAGGAAATTGCACTTGCACTGGAACGAGGAGTGTAATTTACAACGGGTGCCGGGGGTAGCCGAGGCCACTGTAGGCTAGACGATCCCTATGAGCGCGGGCCCCGGATGGCCTTGGATTTTCAACTTGAGAATCTCTACGCCTACAGCGACACAAGTAGCGCTCGGAGAAGAGGCGGCAGGGTGAAAAAAAAGAGGAGGAAGCGAATGTGTTTTCAAAGCCCTCTGGCACGTCCAGGAAACAAAGGAAGTTTTTTCGGGAGGTCGAAGAGCGAATAAGGTAAAAGATGTGTTTCACTCTGTCGCCATTATGAGCGGCTAATTGCCTCCGAAGTAATTAATCCTATCCTGGAACTCGGCGCGAAAATATCGGACCTCGGGTGAAACGCTAAAGCGAGGGAAACGTTGGATTCGGAATCCGAACGCGCCGAAACTTATCGAATCTGATCTTAACCGATCGAAACGTGTTACTTTTTAATAGCGGGTCAAACTCTTCTTCAGATTTTCTGAATTTATAACAACAATTAATAGATTCTATTTCGAGCAGTAGACAAATTCATGTAATTGAAAAGTATCAACATACAGTTTGCAACTTATTAAAATTTTAAGTAAGAATTGAATGTGTATCTGGCAAATATCGCTTGCGTAAAAATGATTATTCTAATTATGATCTCAAAATTAAGGACAGTTTAGAGTGATCGAAATTATATGCAGGTAGAAATGTTCGACGATCAATCTAAATAAATAGAATTGTAAACGATTTTTGTTTGTAATAAATAGACTGAGTAAATAGATTTGTCTTAAATAATTTCAATAAGATTCATTTATTACATTGCCACTCTTCAATTCTTTTAGTATTCCTACTGTTTCCAATTATGTAGTCGCAGTCCAGTAATAAAATTCAATATGCGATTACCATGTAGCTTGTGTTAGAACGAAATACTAATGAATAATCTCTACGATCATTATTCGAAATAATTCATACCATCAGGAACATAACGGAGGATTAGTTTTGTTTAAATTGTCAATTTACATGGAACCTAGCTTCTCTAAATTCTCATTATTTTGTAATGAAGCATTAATAATTGCGCATTGCAAATACACATTTGGCAGTACTATAATTAAACAAAGCTGTGTTCTTTTCGTAAAGTGATTTATGAGATCTAACTCAATTAGTATTATAAATATGTACATCTATAAATCAATCAACGATTGTTCAACGATTTTTGTACTTTTTAGATAAGAGCTCTGCAATTTATATCTAATAATGAATAATTCCCCTAAGAGAGTCTGGAAGTATAAAAATATAGAACTCACCTAGGGTATGTCGCCAGTACTGGAAGCTCTCGTAGTCCTCGTCACTGGTCCCTGTCTGTTCTGATCCGACCGAGGGGTGCAGTAGATAATTTTCCGGAAAGCTTTCCGGAAACTGTCGCTGAGGAAGGCGTAGAGGAAGGGGTTGATGCAGCTGTTCATGTAGGCCAGAATGTGGCTTCCTATTTGCACCATTATCGTCGCCGGTGTCAACGGGTACACGTTTAATGATTTAGTCACCAGGATCACCTTTTGCAAAACACCAAAAGCATCGAATTAATTAACATCCTCGGACACGGAATGTCAGAATCATAATTTTTTACATTGCTCAACCTTTCTCTAGTGCGAAATAAATATACAGCTTAACCCTTTGCACTCGAAACCTAACTCTAAAGTCGCGAAGTCGAAATAGTTTCTCTGACTTATGGTATTTTCATTTTCTACGACTTAGCGATACAGTCAATTTATGAAATCGAGTTTGGCGACTTATACAACGATTACATTTTCAATAGCTTTTTAACTATAAATTTAACAATGTGTAAATTATTTTGGAACGCGACGTAACAAGTTTTAGTGTTGTTAATTGTTACTTGAGAACTATCGAACAGTCAAAGTGACTAGCTTGTCTTATCTTTTAATAGCAACCACATTCATTGACATATTGCATTTATTGTTACAAAATTATCCAGAATAATTAAATGTGACCAGCAATAGCCATAAAGTCATCGCTACAATGTTAATAATTATAAAACAAAGAATCCAGCGTCGGTTTCAGAAACTTCTCAGCGTGTTCTCTATTTTTTTTCCAGTCCAGCAAAATGTTCTTCGATACTCTCCGACGAAACGTCAAACTCGCTCTCTCCTCTATTTGCATAATTTTAAAACAGCCAAGTATTTCCCGATAATCGTGCTTGAATGATGCGTTTAACTCGAGTACCTCTGCATCGGCGCAGACAGAAATTAAAACACTGGAATTACTGATTAATTATGGATGAAAAATTTGACTGACACCGTTCCTCACGGGCTTCATCTGTGATCGATTATTGTAAAAGCGACGTCAGAGATCTGTTTCCGAATGAAAGCGGACGCGACGGCATACGCGAGTGCAGAATTTCATTCGATTAGGACAATTCTTCGTCCAACCAATTCCGATAAATGTGCCCATCAATTACACTCCGGTTTCATTACATCGCTGTCGGAAACCAGGGGAAAGGTTGCACTCAGCAATATTCGCGACGTCCTCGTCCGACAACGATTGGATCATTTAACGACGCGACGAGAGACGAATCGTGATGTACAAAATCTTACTTTCCGTCGCAATAAACCGGGCAATTTCTTATCTCGTTCCCAGAGACAAACATCTCATCGAGACGACTCAATAAACCTCGTTTCCCTGGTGTTCGCTCGCGATCGCCGTACACTCGCCGTCGTTCCAGCAAGAACACCGCGCGAACAGCGTGCAAATATTCGCCGCGCTCATCCCCCGGAACAAAAGGACAAAAAGTTGCATTAATCCAAATGGTCCAGACACAGGATTGCGTGCGGCAACACATTTTTTTCTGCGCCACTACTCCGCCGTTTCGACACTTCACCTTCCATTATCGCACGCCAGCTCTCACGGCCGCAACAATGCGTCCGGAATCACGGATTCAATATTTCTTCGCGAGAAGTTCGCGCGCGAACACACAATGTTCGAGTCAAAAATTCGAAGCGTAAGGTAGGTTTCGCGTAACGAAATTAATATTATGGCGAAATGTATCGGCTTCTTCGGATAGTAATTTCTTTCTTTCACGAGAAAATGATGGACAATTTTTTAACGTGAAAAGTAAATATTATTAAACACAATTTTTGTCTTGATGTTATTCTAGATGAACGAAAGCTACTGTATTGAATACAGATCACCATTTCTATTATTTTTACCTACAATTTAAAAATATACATCATATGAAGAATTTAATTACGTTACAGAATAACTCACGATTCTTCGATAATACAACAGACACAATACACTTAGTCTAACGACAAATACAATTACAAATACAGATGATATTACTCATTGATAGATTCGTATCTTTATGCATTCATGGCTTATGGAGATTTCAAAAATGCAACGTATAAATTAATAAAGCATACAAGCATTTTTCTTTTCTTTTCACAACGAGTCATTCTCTAAGAAAACTTTTCTTTAGTTTGAATTTTAGTTAAATAACGCAAAGAAGTGAGAATTCGCATAAAGAATCGCAGTCTGCTCGTTTAATATCCATCAAAGTTGAATCGAAGTGAAGAACGATTTGGGAAGCAACTGGACGCGTTTCAGCAATGGGAAACAGCCTTTACAAATATTTTCAAATGACATTGCAACATTTAAAATGTGCGCTAAGCTGTTCGTATAAAGGATCATTATTTGTGCAGCGATCGCAATTACCAGTGAACCGCGGTTAATTACTGAATCTCGCCGTACCATTTCCTTGCCGCAATTTATCTTCCGTCTCCATTAACACGAATAGGGGTCGCAGTTAATTGCTATTGCATCGGTATCGTCCGCAAAATTTTTCCAGCGCGGTGCCTTCCCCGAAATGTTCCGAACAGAGGGACACATTTCAATCCCCAAGCGGCAGTTCTCAATGGGCTCTGCAGCGGTTTGCGTGACACCGAGCCCGCGATAACTCCGACAGATTATTGTGTACATCGTCGAGGACTTAATCCTATTTGCGCGTCACCATGCAATCAGAACGCATCGCGGAACGTTCTTGCAAATCGTACGGGGTCGGCCCGATGCACCGTGGAAAAACAACTATCGTCGACACGTACAATCCGCGCACTTACAATTGCGATCGTTGAAATCGCTTTCGAAAGCGGATGAATGTTACAGTACGTGTCTAACATCAAAAAAATCTGGTAGGATTTTTCGAAATAGGCTTTCGTGTTTGAGATACTGCGATTCAGTACGCAACCATGTACGTAGATTATAGAGGAAGTTTATTTGAAAACTTTGAATCTCAATATTTCGAGAACGACGCATTTTTGGGGAAAATATAACTACTTATTAGGATTTTATTATATTATTATTATATTTTTTTATAGTAGATAAGTACTATAACTTTCCCCCAGTCTCGTTTTAAAAGCGATTTCTGTGATCGTACGTTCCCTTGTTAGTATCGTAACTTTTTTTCATTTCACCGCCGGTTTTCATTTCCGCCTATTCCAGATTGCATCGGATTGCACTTTTCACCTATGCTTGTGTATCATAAAGCCATTTGTTGCACGCTGTTGCACCCATTCAGCGGTTCGTAATTTGTTAAAGAGCCGCTGGAACGCGTGGACGATGTTTGAAATCACGTAACACGTGCGCTAGATGGTGACGTTAAAAGGCTGGAAATATCGCTTGGGCTTTTATAACTGAAACCTCAGTGATTACTTTTCTCGTGCACATTTTTCTCTTCTTTTTTTTTTGTGAAGGAGACACGATTCTGTAACGAGATAATTGAAACTCAAAGACTTCGGTAGAAGATTAAATAGCTCCCGCTGTTACAAGGGGATAAAATAACGTAAGCACCTCGAGGTTATTTTTAAAAAGAGATTCTACTGCGGTAAAGGAGATTGAAGTGTTTGGTAGAATTTCTCTAATAATTGGACTGCGTAATTTGGATGAAAATTGTAATGAAAATAATAAAAGGATTTTGGGACATCTATGTATTATTTTAGACTTATTGAAATTATTCAACAACGAAGAAACGTCTGCTTGACTCACGTTTGTTAAAATTCACGAAGTTGGATTTTTTTTTTAATGTTCGGAGTAAAAAAAGAAAGAAAGCACTTCTTGACATTTTTCTGGTAACTTTGAAATCTTTTGAACACGTTTGCACGACGAACATTTTTTGAAAAACGAAACGACTTCACTGAAGACCGAATAGTTTCCTATTATTTTAAATAATCGCGAGAATAAGGTAACATTGTGTTTAAACAAGGAAAATAGCTTGCGAGACTATAATAAATATTTCATATAAGCATCCAAGTTTTACGAGAATGGGTCACATGAATGGGAATGCCTAAAAATCTCGGCTGTATACGTGTACGTAGGAAAACTGGTTGAAACAAAGTCGAACTTTCCGAGGGGATGGACAAAAACAGAAATATCGTCAGGAAAACTTTAACTCGCCACTGGCAAGGAGAACGCCGACACGTGGCCTACATTCACGAACAACAAAATTTTAATATCTCCTTCGGAACAGCGCGGAGTTCGTTAAATACATTAAAATAAACAACTGCTTAAAAATATTTTGCCAGCTATGAATAACAAGAATATTTAAATCTTCTCACTTGCGTGTACATCCCGTATTTTATGCTAAATTCGTTATCGTCCCCCATTTCAGCTGCATCCATTAAATGCAACCGTAAAAGCATTTTTTATTATATTAGGTCGGAGCGTATGCAATGTCGGATTTTTATGACATAAATATTTTTAGCAAAACAAATTTTTTCAATTCTGTACTTTTGATAATTGTTTCGAGTTACATAATAGATTGCGGATTTGATGCATTTGTGACAAAGAAGAATTTAAAAACCCCAATGTATATTTTTGATCTATGTAAATGATTGAAGCAAGGACGAACATGTTATTTAGTTTCGATATCTTACAGTTGATGTAATTTCTATTTTGCACGAAAATTCGCAGTCTAATTTGTCTATGAGAAAACAGTTTCCAAATGAATTAAAGTATGAAATTTTGCAACATTCCACCCTCTTCACCCGTTCCATCATCAGTAGATGTTAATTTTTTTAACCACAAAGATATTAAAATATTAAAATATTAAGATTTTAATATAATAAGTATCAATAGTAATATAAAATAAAATAGTAATATAATAAATATATAATAGTAAATAAAATAAGAATAGTAATATAATAGTAATATAAAAGTATTAATATCTCCATAGCCGAGTTTATTCGTTCAAAAGACTGGTACATCTTCAAAAATGGCATTTATATATTAAAATCTGGTTGGCAAAAATATATTGAATATAATAAATTTGCTTATACTCGAAATAGTATTTTTTGTCACAGTTTGTCTTGTTAATCTCGCGATGGCGAACGTAAAATTAACTTCCTGCCGCATAGTATGAAGCGGAACAGGTTGCGAGGACATTAAAGGGGATTTAACGTGTGAATATTTCAGTCCACGTCAATTCAAGGGGTAGTACTATTCTCTGCTGATGAACGTTATCCTTATGCAACCGACTCTTGCGACCTTAATCGCGAAATAAATTATAAGGCAATATAATTTCGCTTTTCACGCGAAATATGATCTCGACGTGCGTGTAACGCTGACAGTGAATGAATATTCACATGTAGTATAATAGCAGAATTATTCAAGATCATTGCGTTACATTATTCACTCTGTACAGTATTTACCAAGTATACGTAAGTGGTGTACTTATCATAGAAACTGCATCGCTTTAAAAGTATCAGATTCTACTCTCACAGACTAGCGACGATTTATGTTTAGTGCTAAACTGTTCCATCTATTCATGTGGTACTGCTAAAAGACAATGTTAGATCACAAACTGAGATATGGTTTACATATTATGTAAGATATATTTTCTGTTAAAGCTTCGTAATCGTGTAAACGAAGCACGTCCATCTTAACACTTTGACTGCCGCCTCACCCATATTTGGGTCAGATCTAAAAACTAATTTTTACGGTAATATATTATATCTGATATATAATGTATTATTATTTTAGCTTAATTTTAATATAATTTTTCCCTACTTTCGTTAGGACCATAAAAAGGTTAGAATATTCAAAAAAATAATCGGTATCGTACGAGTTTTCAATTTTACTTTGATTACATGAGCTGGGTAAGATCAGGGCTGGGTAAAATAGTATTCTAAATGGCAAATAGTGGGAAAAGAAGTAGGGAAAGTATTCTATTCTATGCTTTATGTTCACGAAATAAAAAATATTTTATTTTATGTTTTAGATTATCAAAATAAGATATTTATTTTTCATGCTATAGATCGGTGCTCGGAATGCTTCGGAACGCAACATTAGGCTCCGCCTCCTGACAATCGCCGCAACGCCTCGCTCCCCGCGTTGCTTCCATCTGCTCACAGTCGATTGAAGCAACGCGGAGAGCGAGGCGTTGCGGCGGTTGTCAGGAGGCGGAGCCTAATGTTGCGTTCCGAAGCGTTCCAAGCACTGCTTTAGATGACCAAAATAGACCATCTCATTTTACGTTTCACGTTATCAAAATAAAATATTTATTTCACGCTCTGGCTGTGGATTATCAAACTAAAATATTTATTTTACTGAAATTCTGTATCCCACATTCGAAAATCTATAATTGAAAATACTATATTGCAAATATTTTCTCTGTAAACCTCTCGCCGCTATGTTTCGAAACATGCGAACCGGAGACCCGACGCAAGGTGTAGCTATCAGGATACCTTGTTGGACAGGCGAGGGCGATACTAACCTGGATAGGACACCAACAAACTGCGAAAACGCCGACGACGACGAGCACCAGCCTCGTAACGCGTCTCCTTCCGCGTCGACTCTCGGCGCTGACGCGTGAGCGACGCCACAGCCTGACGAGCATGCAAATGTAAAAATAGCATATCAGCATCAGTGGCAGCAGGTAGCTCGTCAGGAAGAACGACGTTTGGAAGAACGGCCAATCATACTGCGGTAGGATTCGACAAGCCGTCAGATTCTCCGACGACGATGCGCCGTCCATGTCCTGAAACTAAAGCGAATCTGCATATATAAAGGAGCAGCCCTCGGGAACGGATAGCGCGTCGAACGTGTGCAAGCCACGCGATCGTGATCGAATCGCTCGCAAAATACGGGAAACATTCTTTGTCGAACGTGAGACAGTTTCGAATGGAGAGGGCGACGGTTTTTCGGCCGCCAAGATTTATGGGTCTCGCGCAGCGCCGCGAGTGTAATTTAAACGTTCGAGGATGATCGCAAGAACAGTTACGGCTTCGAAGCATCGAATTTACCTGTACTTGGGTTTCAGCTGAATCGTATTTCAGGACACGAAGTAAATCAAGGAAAACGCATTTGGTAAACGACGATCTAGGTTCGATATGTATTTAATCGGCTAGCTGTCTCTTCGAGAAGGGTGTGAATTACTGTTACCACATTGTTTGATTTTCTTCGGTTCTTGCTTAAATGCGACGCCTTTATAAAATATATAATTTAATAGAGAACATCAATGATATAACATTTTTAATCAGTCAGTTGTTTTCGAGATTTCTTCGTAACAGAAAATGTTGTCGTTTCTTCATGACGAGTATACTCGTCAAAAACAGGTAAACTGGTTAGTAAGAGACAGTATATTTAACTTTACTTTATATTTAACTTTAATATACTTAACAGTATATATATAAATATATATATTCTGTTAGTAGAGAAATTTTTGGAACAGCGTGTGCAACAATTGCAGTTCTGAAGCGTCGAATTTAATGTAATACACATAGATGCATACTTCTGTTTCAACTGAAACGTACTCTGGTACATGAAGTAAATCAGGAGGATGATTAAGATTTTATGTGTATTTAACAAGCAACGCGTGTATTCCTGTTGTCAGAGAATTTTTGGAACATTCTGTATAATTTAGACTTTTCTTCGCGAGATAGTGAGTCTTGAAACTTGTTCGACGCTGCGCCCGTAATATCAAGATTGAATTTCATGAAACTGCAACTGTCTATTTCGTTTATGCATACGGTACGGATATAATAGTTTGCGAAATGTGGAACTATCTCTCTATTCGACAATTTGTGCCGCATAGGAATGCATCGATGTGATTTAAGCGAGCTACAAATAATTTGCATATTACATCAACAAATAATTTCGAAATTGTTACACGATCCTTAACACATTGTACGCGAATCATTCTTGATAGTGAGACTGGAATTGTTTTGCAAAGTAGTTACTACTCTACTATGAACTTGCATTTGATTTTATTTAGCTCCTTATTACGTGTCTCGCATGCAATGTGTTAGTATTTATACCACTGCAAAATTATAGTTTGCCTATTTTCTTCAAATATCATGACAGACACGAAAACAGGAAAGATTAAGGTACAAGGAGCCTAATTTGCACTAACGTGTAAACGAGGAATTAATTACTACAAAGTTATTAATTCATTTGAACGATTACGTGATTATCATTATTTTGGGCAAAACTCTTCTACAATCTAGATTGGATAAAAAAGAAGAAATTAGTATCAATTATCATCGAACTATCAAATTCCACGAGCTGAACTTGCGTATACGTAACACGATCGGACTATAATCAGCGAATGATCACGATCAAGCAGTATACACATTCTTCGTGCTATTCTTGTCAACCGAGTGTCACAGAACTTTATAAAGCAAAACAATGTGCTTCGCGTTCAGAGAGAATCGAATGATACCCGCAGAAAACGCGCAACATCCACACCAATTGAACGCTCGCATTTGTCACGTTACTGTCAACCACATATCCCCAACGCGTCTGGATCAATTTCACCCACAATGGGTGTTAATTGTCATTGTACTGATCAGGGATTGGAAACCAACGTTCGCGCTTGTCATCCCGATACAAATGCATCAAAAAATTTGCATTACAACATTATTATCAACTCGTTCGAGTTGCTGAATGCTCTTCTCGAGAATTAATTACTCCTCGATATTTTTTCACGATCAACTAAAAAGAAAGCAAGTAGGAAATTTATAAGTTTATATTTGCAATGATTTCGGTTGCTTTAAATCAGGAAACAGCGAAACATCGCGCTTGTTCCAAATCGCTAAAAAATATATTTGGAAAACCAAATATACTATATTTATTGAAAATAGTACACAAATAATTGATGATTAAATTGAACAGTTTCCGAAGAAACGACGACACTTCTTGCATTTATTAATAACAAAATGTAAATGAAACAAAGACACAAAATCATGACGTCTAGTTTTAATTTACTCGGGGTACAAAATCTGTTGTTTCCATTGTAATAATAAAATGATTTAAGCAACAAATTTCCTTTAAATGAATTTATATGTAATGAAGTTATTTCATCAACGAATTTCCTTTAAATAAATGTAGCCTGATTAAAGTTTGCCTGGTACTTCAAGCTTCTTATCAGCTTCAAAAGTTTTCAAAATATAAATTAGAAATTTTAAACTACCTTTTCGTATTTTTTCGTCGGAAACAAAAATTACATGGACCCGCAAGAAAAGCTAATCCATCGAGTTATGAAAGTGTTTGAATTTCATTCCTGAACCGCGGGAAGTGCCATTGCTAAGTATTAGTTTCACATTTACAGTGCTCGAGAGCCCGAATGATTTTAGTTTCTTGGCTGACTTTGTTCCTCCCATTCGAAGGTAATTACGGCAGGGAACGGTCATTGGGGAATTAAGGGTAGATAGTATCTACGGATCTTCCGCCCATCGACTTCAATTTAAACTAGGTTTATATCAACTTGCCGGTCGCTTTCTTCCCAGTCATTTCGAAAGTATTAATTAGAACGAAGCGCCGAATAAACGATCCTCGCGATCTGTTCCATCAGCTGGCCAGCGAACTGTGCAGTGCGTTTTTCTGCGGTCAAAAATCGGTAGATCGGTTTTTCAGTCGGTTTGAGTAGAATTTAAGAATGTGTTGAACAACTCGGGTAAGGTTGGAAACAGAGACGGGCAAAATTTCATTCGGATGACGGATAAAAGATAAAGAATAACGAATAAAATTTTATTCGACAATATCGGATAAATATTCGATCGAATACAAATTTATCCAGATAAAAATCTATCTGAATAAAATTTTATTCGAATAAAAATTTGATGTATTCCCTTTTAATATCTCTATTAAAAATCGAGTCCGTAATTCAGGAGTTTTTTTTATCCCTAACGCTCATTAGCTGAACGCACCGTGCGTCTGTTTTTACCAGCCCTCGCGTTTCAACGAGCATTTTTTCCTTCATCTTTCAGAATTTTTTTTTTTTTTGAACGAGCTTCCTGGTAGTTCAAACAACAAGCAGAGTCTTGAATAGCGCGTTTTTCGGACTATCGAGCTTTTAACCGTTTTACGGTATCGAAATCCGGCTCCGCGTGAATGCGATCCATTATAACGAGTAACCGGATTGAAGAAGTCAATCAAAAGAGCTGCAACGCGCGCAGGACAGGATTTTTTCGCGTTTCACGCGACATACCGAGAACAAACCGAATCGAAAAGCCTTCGGGAATCCTGACGGGAAGTATGCAGCCCAATTACAGTGCTCGATCGCGAAAGGAAAAGAGAGAAACACTGGTCGTGGTTAACGCGTTGCCTGCCGAATTAGTGGCCATCGAAATTTCACGGATTCGGATTCATTTGACGCTTCACCTGACGTCTGTTTCCCCGCAATCTTCTCGTGACACTCGATAACAACAGCACGATTTTAACAGCAGCCACATTCTCACATTAACGAGCAGTCTGAACTAGAAAATAGTATTTCAAAAGAATTTACTAATGCAGATTTTTATACATATTCAGAATTTCTGGTTTATGCGCTGTATTTTTGCATCATGCTGCCCACTCGTGTTTTACGTCAACCACAGTTGAGCGTTATACAAATACAATTTTTTTAGAACGATATTTCGAGTAAATTGTTCGAACAAAATTTTATTCGAATAACTAGTCGAATAAATTCTTCGACTAAAATTTTATTGGAATTGAGGAGGTGGGATCGGCGACGGGAAGAGAGAATTGAACCCGGTTACAATTAGACTATCTTTATTTACAATCGGGACTAAACCCGCGACGCTCGCGTACCGTTCCCGATGAGGGTTCTTACTGAACTAACCATTCGCTCACCGATGCATCCCATCCAGATCATTCTTTCTCATTCTCACGGTTCGCTTTCACTCTGTCCTGGCTAGACGCATTCATTCTACGCGACACTCAAACCAATCGTCTAGACATTCGCTCGACGCTAACGCACAGCATGCAGCCCGGCCCATTCGTCCAAACATTCTTACGCCTTAAAACTAAACACATGGCGGAGACGTGGCGCCGGCTTGTCGCCGCCACATCACCCCCCCGCCAGTGATTGACTCGATCACGAAACTTGCAATCGGTCCGGGAAACGCACTCTTCTTCCGGACCGTGTGGTGCGTAAACCCGCACCTGGTGGTACTACTATGGGGGGCGGCACCGCCGGACCCCGAGATGGTGGCGATGGTTGGGGCGGCTGCCCCGTAAACTCGCTCGGAGTGGGTGGTGATGATGGTGTTGGTGGCCCCTCGGACTCTCCAGGTAACGCTGGCTGTGTTGCCCCTGGTATCGTCGGCGGTGCTGGATCTGTAGCCAGCAAGTACGCCGGCTTTAGGCGATCTATGGTCACTGTGACCGCCTTGTCCCGGATACTGAGGGAGTAAGTCCGGTCCCCTCGCTCGAGGACCCTGTATGGGCCGTCGTATGGCGGCTGGAGGATTCCTCGCACGGCGTCGTTCCGCACGAACACATGCTCTGCCGTGGCGAGGTCCTTGAAAACGAAAACTCGTTTCGTCGAGTGATTGCTGCCAGGCGTTGGGGCGAGGGTCGCGAAATGCTTTCGTAATCCCGCGACAAAATCCCCTGGCAGCGGCAGCGACTCCGCTCTCTGTGGGACCAGGAATTCCCCTGGTAGGCGCAGTGTCTCGCCGTAGACCAGCTCAGCTGCGGTGGATTGTAAGTCCTCCCTCCAGGCTGCGCGGATGCCCAGCAAGATGGTGGGAAGAACCTTTGTCCAGCTGACGTTTTGCTGGCAACGGATTGCTGCCTTAAATTGGCGGTGGAATCTCTCCACCATTC
This sequence comes from Megalopta genalis, assembly GCF_051020955.1. Lineage (NCBI taxonomy): Eukaryota > Metazoa > Arthropoda > Insecta > Hymenoptera > Halictidae > Megalopta > Megalopta genalis. The sequence continues at coordinate 14,533,027 of NC_135023.1, forward strand.
CGTTTGCCGCCGGGTGATAGGCCGTTGTCCGCCAGTGGGCTGCACCTGTTAACTGTGACAATGCCTGAAACAAGCGCGACTCGAATTGTCGACCCTGGTCGGTCGTCACGCGCAACGGGGTTCCGAACCGTGAAATCCAACCCTCGTAAAAGGCGCGTGCCACGGTCGAAGCTTCTTGATCCCGAATTGGGAAAGCCTCGGGCCAGCGCGTAAAACGGTCGACGCAGGTTAAACAGTACTTGAACCCCTCTGAGACCGGAAGAACTACAATGTCTATGTGCACGTGCTCGAATCTTCCGGTCGGCGCGTCGAAACTTCCCGGCGGCGCGAAAACGTGCTTGTTTATTTTGGCGCGCTGGCACGGAACGCAACCGCGAGCCCAACTCCGGCAATCGGCTTTGACGGACGGCCACACATATCGTTCCGTCACGAGTCTCACCGTTGCTTTAACGCCTGGATGCGCCAAGCGGTGCATCGAGTCGAATGCGGCTCGCCTGAATTGTCCCGTGACGAAAGGTCGCGCAATCCCGGTAGACACGTCACAGATCACTTCAGTGTTCGAATCGGGCGGGCGTATCCGTTTTAGACGTAAATTGTTTTTTATTCTCCCGCTCATGTACGCCTGAAGTTCCGCGTCGCGCTGCTGAGACTCCGCCAAATCGGTGTAGCTGAAAGACTCTACCACTTCTTCCAACCTGGATAGCGCGTCGGCGACGACGTTGTCCTTCCCGGCGATGTGGCGGATGTCGGTGGTGAACTGCCCGATGAAATCCAGGTATCTAAATTGCCTGGGAGAACATTTCTCGGGCTTTTGTTGGAAGGCGAATGTCAACGGTTTGTGGTCCGTGTAGATGGTGAATGTTCGCCCCTCCACCATGTGTCGGAAATGCTTGATTGCCGAGTAAATGGCCAACATTTCCCGGTCGTACGCGCCGTAATTCCGCTCGGCGGCGCTGAGCTTCCTGGAGAAGAAAGCCACCGGCTGCCAATCCTTTCCGACCCGCTGCTGCAGTGCCGCACCTGCAGCAAAATCGGACGCGTCGCAGAACAAGGCGAGTGGCGCGTCGTCCCTCGGATGCGACAATAACGCCGCCTGCCTCAAACTGTCCTTCGCCTCGGCGAAAGCCGCGGTAGCTTCCTCGGTCCACGCCAACTTGGCGTTACCCTTGATGCCGTCGTGCAGTAGGTTATTGAGGGGCGCTTGTACCTGCGCAGCCCTGGGCATGAAACGCCTATAGAAATTTAGCATACCCAGGAACTGCCTCAGCCGTTTTGCGGTGGTCGGTTGGGGGTAGTTGGTGATCGCCTCCACCTTTGATTCCAACGGGCTGGTGCCTTTGGACGATACGGTGAACCCCAGGAATTTAACCTGCGCCTGGCCGAAAATGCATTTCGCCCCGTTGACGGTCACGCCGTACTTGTCGAGGCGTGAAAAAACTTCCTCCAAGTGGCGCAAGTGCTCCTCTTCTGTCGACGATGCCACCAGTATGTCGTCGATGTACGCGTACACAAAATCCAAGCCGCGCAGCACCTCGTCGATGAAACGTTGAAACGTTTGTGCCGCGTTTCGCAATCCGAACGACATACAGGGGAACTCGAATAGTCCGAAAGGGGTGGTTATCGCGGTTTTGGCGATGTCCTCTGTGGCCACTGGAATCTGGTTATACGCGCGCGCCAGATCTATTGTGGAGAACACCGTCTTCCCGTGAAGCGCGTGAGAAAAGTCCTCGATGTGCTTCACGGGGTACCTATCCGGCACCGTGCGCGCATTTAAAGCTCGGTAATCCCCGCACGGTCGCCAAGCGTCCTGTTCTTTTTTGGGCACCATATGGAGAGGCGATGACCACGCACTTTCCGACGGTCGCGCGATGCCGAGACGCATCATCGTCTCGAATTCTTGTCGCGCGTGCCTCAAACGATCCGGCGCGAGACGCCGGGGCCTACAAGCCACAGGCGGACCCGGCGTTGTGCGGATGTAGTGCACCGTTTCATGTTGCACTTGCACGGGTGTCCCCACTGGTCGCGTAATGTTCGGGAAACGTTGCAGCAATTCGTGGAATTTCGAATCACCGAAAATTGTCTTCACCGAGGGCGCCGATGGCCCGCACTCGCGCACTGAGCGTCCCGGCACCGTCATCGACGTCACCTGGTCTAAAAGTTTGCACTTTCCGACGTCCACCAATAGTTCGTAATGCGCGAGGAAATCTACGCCTATAATCGGCTTTGACACGTCGGCCACCACGAAACGCCATACGAAAGCGCGACGGAGCCCGAAGTCGAGGCTCAGCGTAACCGTCCCGTACGTGGCAATTTCCGACCCGTTCGCCGCATATAAAGCGTAAGATGCGCGTTCGCGGAACCCGCGAGTTTTCGATCGAGGAAAAACGCAGAGATCGGCACCGGTGTCGATTAAAAACTGCGTTCTCGTTACTCGATCGGTGACGAACAAACGGCGCGATGGTGGGCAGTGGTCGCTGGCCGTCATTAACGACTGCCCATCTCGTTTCCCGACGCGGACCAATTGCATGGGTGTTCGCAACGGAACGCGTTCGCGCCGAACTTGTAGTGGTAAAAACACTTCCCGCCTCGTAGCGCGGTTCGTCGTTCTCGGGATAGCGATCGCGCTCGGCCCGGGGTGGATGGTCGCCGTTGGGAAAAACGCGGACCGGGGTTTATCTCGCGATGAATTGCTGCGAGCTCCTGCCGAAACGTCGCCGTGAGCTGTGCCATCTTCGAGCACAGTTGTTCCTCGACTTCGCACATATCCCTCGACGGCCGTGCGACGGCACCCGCAGAGGCCTCGGCTACCCGCGTGCGTGGGCCCATCGTGTCAGCGATGGTGTCGGCCAAGTCGGCCACTCGGTCGAGCTCGACGTCTCGCTGCGTCGCCAGGATGACCTGCATGCTCGCGGGGAGCCGGCCCAACCACAAGGTACGCAGTATCTCCTTCGACACGGCTGTTCCTCCCAAGGTCCGCAGGTGGCGTAAGAACTGCGACGGTTTGCGGTCGCCCATCTCCTCGTGCTCGAGGAGACGCCGAGTCTTCTGCTCCTGCGACGCCCCGATCCGCCTTATCAGCTCTGTCTTGAGCCTAGTGAACGGCTCAGCCGGGGGATTCAAGATGATTTCGCGGACCTCGGCCGCGTATTGTGGTTTGAGCGCGCCCAGGACGTACCCGAACTTCGTCTTTTCGGTCGTAACGCCGCTCGTCTCGAAACTCGCCTCGACCATCGCGAACCACAGCTCGGGGTCGGTCGGCGAAAATTCCGGTATTTTCACCGCGACGCGGCTGACTGTCGATGCGGGCGGGGATGCCATCGTACCGAATAAACGTGCGAATGTCCGTGTTCTCTTCCGAAAACTCCCGATCCACTGCCACGAAACCACGAACGAAATGCGACTGCAAAATTCGTGTCGTTCGCTTCCTTTAGATCACGTCGGTGTCACCAATGAGGAGGTGGGATCGGCGACGGGAAGAGAGAATTGAACCCGGTTACAATTAGACTATCTTTATTTACAATCGGGACTAAACCCGCGACGCTCGCGTACCGTTCCCGATGAGGGTTCTTACTGAACTAACCATTCGCTCACCGATGCATCCCATCCAGATCATTCTTTCTCATTCTCACGGTTCGCTTTCACTCTGTCCTGGCTAGACGCATTCATTCTACGCGACACTCAAACCAATCGTCTAGACATTCGCTCGACGCTAACGCACAGCATGCAGCCCGGCCCATTCGTCCAAACATTCTTACGCCTTAAAACTAAACACATGGCGGAGACGTGGCGCCGGCTTGTCGCCGCCACAGAATAATATATCGAATAAATTCTTAGAATAAAGTTGTATTCGAATAAATTTGTGTTCAAATAAGATTGTATTCGAATAAATTTGTATTCAAATAAGATTGTATTCGAATAAATTTGTATTCAAATAAGATTGTATTCGAATAATATATCGAATAAAATTGTATTCGAATAATATATCGAATAAAGTTGTATTCGAATAAAATTGTATTCGAATAATATATCGAATAAAGTTGTATTCGAATAATATATCGAATAAAGTTGTATTCGAATAATATATCGAATAAAGTTGTATTCGAATAATATATCGAATAAAGTTGTATTCGAATAATATATCGAATAAAGTTGTATTCGAATAATAATACATCGAATAAAGTTTTATTTGGATAACATATCGAGTAAAGTTTTAATATCGAATAACGATTCGAATAAATTCTATGAATAAAAGTTTCTTCGCCATTCGTTATTCGAATAAGACATTCCCAACTCTGGTGTCAAGATTCTGTGAATGAGCAAGGTGTACAATACTGATGTACTTCCTGATGAATATCCTTAATTTACTGATATAGCATTCGTAGACTGATAAATTGTTTTGAGTAAAATAATTAACGCTTTAGTATCGATATTTAAGGGAACGTTCTCAAGCTTCTTCGCGAAGTCTACTTGCAGGCTTTAGGTAGCCGAATTAATCTCTCTAATTGAGATAACGCGTTAAGTCAGTTTCAGAGAGGCATCGGCCAATTAATACTGGAAACAGGAACTAGATATACGAGTGGCCGGGCCAACGAAGGGCGCAATTAACCTTTCTTCGAATTATGGTACCGTGGCTGGCGGTGGTTTCTCGTAATTTTGGATTAAGCATGCTTTAATGTGCGCTAATACAATTACTCGGAAATTTATGTAACTTTTGTCGATTCGTACCGCGAACGGTAATATCTCAAAGCAAATTCATTTGTACTAATTGGCCTCATAAAACGTGACATTGAACGGTCATCGTGTGCGATTCAAAGGGTATAACGTCTGAAAATGAATTCGCGTTTTCTCGATGTTCGCAGCATACGCTTGAATTCTACTTTCCGTCGAATTTGTGAAAGATGAACAATCGTGTAAATATAATTTAATGTCGCGTTAAATACAACAGTACTTGCTGTAATATTAGCAAGGCTTATATTATCAGCTACTTTTATAATGTGGTAGATCTGTTTTCGAGATAACCTAGTTTAGCAAATAATCATTAGATCGCGAATTTTATGCATTTGTCACAAAAGTAAATTGGTGCGATACAAGACTGTGAATACATTGGAAGAATTGAAGGACATTTTTTACAACAATTGCTGTACTACACTCCGCAACGAAAAGATAGTACGCCTTAAAATTGACATGATTTTTATATACTTAACATACAACCAAGATTTTGTTTTTATACGAACTTGCAAAATACGACTATAAACATACATAAAGGAAATCGAATTAAATCTCGGCAGTCTGAACAATTTTATTTGAAAAAATTGTATTTCTATGAAAATATGGTGCGACAAAATGAAAATTCGTTGATTTATTGCTTAACGAACCTCATTAGTTGATTTATTGTGTAGCGAATCTCTTTCGTTGATTTATTGCTTAGCCAATCTCATCGTTGATTTATTGCTAAACGTATCTCAGTCACTGATTTATTGTTACACATCATTTTTAGTTAAATGTGCTACCATTTTATCGCACTATATTTTCATAAAATTCTTTTTTCGTTAAATAAAATTGTTTAGATTGGCGAAATTCAATTCTATTTCATTCGATGATGTTTACAGTGGTATCTTGCAAGTTTATATAAATACAAAGCATTGGTTCTAATATTAAATAAATAAAAATCACGTTTATTTTAAAGATTGCAATCTTTGTGTCGCCTAGCGTATCGCCGACTCATTAAAATGATCAAAAGAAGAAACCAATTTTTCTTTAAACACTGTTCCATACAATTGACATAGAAAATTTGTATTTTGCATAAAGATCCACGGTCTAACAATTATGAAACAACGTCGAGGGCAGAGTCATGGGGAAAAAACTGGGATTTCGAAGATGGGAGGACTTATATTGTTTCGACAGCAAGGAATTTGCTTGTCTTGGCAAATTTCTTGGTAGAATGAACTATTTTGAACACTTGTAAATGACTTACCTCGCCGTGAATAACGAGGGCAGGGGTAGAGATCGCGAAGATCATCGCCCACGCGATGCAAATAGCAAGGATCGCGTGATTTTCAGTCCGCCATGACCTCGAAGTGACTGGATGTACCACTGCTAAGTACCTGTAATAATGAATATATATTTTTCGCTACTAATTGCTACGATCTTGCTAATTTCAGTCGGAATTGAGTAAAATTGTATTATATAATTATTCGACAATATATATCAAGTCGAATAAAAATTTATGTAGATACAAATTCACTCGAATAAGATTTTATCCGAACAAGAATTCATTCGAATAAGATTTTATTCGACTAAGAATTCATTTGAATAAGACTTTATTCGACTAAGACTTCCTTCGAATAAGATTTTATTCATGCAGGAGTTCATACGGAAAATAATCGATTTGAATAAAAATGATAGAATGTAAATTGATTTGTCATAGTTCACCGATTTATTTCTTCCATATACCGAATAAAATATTGATTTTAATAATTGAATTCATTCAGAGAGAGATGATTATCTCAGTTAAATATTTATTCGAAACAATTCGATTAATGTCCAATTCTGTTTTCAGCATGCTAAATGAGAAAACGACAGAGTCTTTATTACGAAGAAAATAAATCACTGCAGAAAGTCTGGAAAATTAAATCTGTCGGTAACTGTAGTTTCAATTAAATCTACATTTGTGTTTGTAATTCTACGACTCGGAATATTGAAAATCGATCTGCTAAGCTTGTTAATACGAATCATTGATATAATTAAATAGAATAAGAAGTAAAGTACTTCTCATTTCACGAATAACAAAGGAAAATAAATAAAAATTACGGCATAATTGTTTCCAGATTTAGATTGACAATAAAATACGGAGCTTGTACAACAAGTATATTAGGTAAAGTGAAATATTTGTGATTAAATATTAATACGATATGAAGGCAAAGTGGAATATTTGTGGTCAAATATTAATATGATGCGAAGAGAAACTAATATTTGTATGAAACGTGTGCACTGTGCGCAGAAACTGCAGCCCTAAAGAAACGAAGTCGAGGAGGTGACACGTCAGCTGCGAATAAAATGAATGATACATCTGCGAAACGCAGGAAATTCCAGTGACATTAATGGCGCGTGATTTGCAGATGTTGCTATCTTTAGGCGCTGCGGCAAATAATTTGTGAATTAGCTGTAACAGACGTGTTTACTTCGCAAATGTTTTACTTGTCATATACCCGGCGAAATAAATGGACAATGATTCATGGTAATCGACTTGGATGATAGCCAACAGATTGAATTATGCAGGTTATTGGGAAATCACGATTAACCTAGTTGTTAATTGCAAGCTCATGGTAAAAAAGCTTCATCGAGGATAACGCTGATACGAATGACTTGTCATTAAATGTTCGATTGTTATTAAATGAACGTGTGCTCGCATAAGTGGTTGCCGTGCTAGCACTCAATATAAAAAAGCTACAAATCAATAAAAACCAAACGCAATTGTAATCAACTTTTAGAGAGCGTTCGCCGTCAATATTATCCTGTTAGTGAAGCTCGATAAAGATTTTAATTAACTCCGGAAAATATTATTGAAATATTTGCACTCGCTGTTGCCGGAAAACAAGCAGCACTCTCGTTATGAATTTCGCGATACCAAATATATGTTCGATATATTTGGTGTATTCGAATATATCTCGAATCGGAAAAAATACAACATCGATGGCAATAGTAAATACAAATAGTAAGCACAAATATAGTAAACAAGAAACTAATTCCGAGCAAAATAAAAAGAATTGTTAAAAAATTCAAAGCTTCGTCCCCTGTTGAATTTCATACACCGTCGTTTCATCTTCAATTTAACGGCAGCAATAACGATTCGAAGATTTAGTGCGAGACTCTGTAGAATTTCATGTAGTTTCGTTTCGTCTTTAATTTAACGACACCAGTGAAGGTTCCGAGCTTTTTACACGAATCTTCGCAGAATTTCATACATTTTCATTTCATCTTTAATTTATTGAATACAGTCGCCCCGAAGCAAACGCGATTCTTTCAATTTCAATCTCTACGTCCGCAAGAGAGTTAATTTGCATAAATAACGAAGCAAAAAAGAGAAAGCGTCGAACTGAATCAAAGTTAGTTTCGAATTTCGTGTCGACTTCGTCAGACTTCGATGGTATTTTTCTCGCTTAACGTGTTTAATATTTACCTACCAACTTATTTATAGTATTTTACTTCGAAAAAATCATTGTAAGCGAATGAAAATGATTATAAACATATAAAGATAATTATGAACAAGAAAAAATAATCATAAACGAGTGAAAACGATGAGAAATAAGCAAAAATAATTAGAAGTAAATAAAAATTATTGACAAAATATTCAAAAAATTATTTTCATTATTTAATAGGTTCAAAATGTGTCTATTTATTTATTTATGATATTTTAACATAGTGGGAATAATGTAAAAAATAAAAAAATAAATATTATTATTATTTGCATTGTGTGAAGGATATATAATTATAAAAAAACATGTAAGCGAAACTGGAAACGATCAAGAACAACTTAAAAAGCACGACAAACTGTGTGAAGCTATTAGAAAGTATTAAAAATCATTAAAAACTATTGCAAAGTATGGAAAATGATTGAAAATGGTAAAAAAAAACTAAAAACAATTAAAAACTATTCGAAACAATTTTATACTTCTGTTTTGTCTCATTTGATAAGTCGTAGCCTCATATAAAATAAATAGTGACCATCGGTGGAGCAAATAAAATCGGAACGGAGGGAACCGCAATTTTACAGGGGCGGAAATTCTGATACATAATAGAAAATGAAGGTGTCGCGTGGTCGGGGGAAGAGTCAAGATTCCTTCCGTACGTACGGCATTTATGGGCACAGCACGTGATTCTACAGCGAGGAAATGCAACCGGAAATGCTGCTGATATTTACGGGTCCAGAATGGGTTACATTTCCACGTGCTACATACAAGATCGAGTTTTATTATACAACGGCTTCCTCCGAGTATGATCTATCGCATTGGCAGCGATCAAAGCGTCGTGAAGCGACGGCCTCGCCTCCCGGTGCATAGACTGCAAATTTTATGCATTCGTAACTTTTACAACCGCGGGTAAATAAAAAAAGAACCGTGACTAAATTTCTTTATTTTCTCGCGCAAACAGCCGTCATGTATCCTTTCAACGTAATTAAAATACGAACAAAGATGCTGTGCGGCCGAATTGAAGAATTTTGGACGGAAATCGAAAATAATTTCGTAAATGAACAAATAGTGACATGTATTTGTGAAATATAAAATTAGTAATGGAAACTTTACAAATTTTTAAAAGATTTCATAACCTCCAATATCTTATCAAGATTTTATAAAAATTTTTACAGTATACAAAGTTGTTTTCAAGTTTCATAGTTTAACAATTTTTTTTAGAATTTCATAATTTAAAAAAATTATACAGTCATGTAAACAAACAACTTCTCCATATTTAGTAATAAATTTGAGGAAAACACGCATCAGAGAATTGAATTAGGTTTTAAGTTCAAATTGGGATCAAGTCAACGTTTGTTTGGTTTATGAAAAATTGCGAACGTCAGAGTTCTTGCAAATGCTGACATATTTTTCATTTTTGATGTTTTTGCTTCACTCTAGTTCAAACGCCCACGCGGATCAAGAATCTTTCCATTTCCCCGCCGGTTCGCGGAAAGTTTCAGAAAAATGTTCCTAAGGCATGCTGCCAGAACTGCCATAACTTTGGACAGAATCATTAATTTTACATGAGAGGACGTTTGCATGTTCGCCGAGCATTGCTGAATAAGAAAGTGCAGTATCGACTTGACATGTTTATTAGTTTTGTTTGAAAATATTCATAAAGATCGACGAACTTAGAAAACATCTTTCAACACGCGTATCCATATATCTCCGACTTGGAAAAATTGTGTTAACTTGACGTCTATAGAGAATGAAAACGAAATTTGTTTCACGGGACCGTGTCAATTTGAAGAAAGTACTTAAAGAACAGTATAAAAATTCTTTGAAATTGAAACTCGACTCACACCTCGCGCTAAAAAGTATTAGTACACTTACTGTAAATTAAATCAATTTTGCCGTTTACAGCATCGTAAAATTCGGACTTTCCCCTGTACACTAAATTCTCTCTAATTCGCGCTCAGATTTTGCAGAAAAATGGACAATTTGAGAAGAGGAGATATAATTATTCGAGCTTTGCGACTCGTTTTTATAATTGTTGACAATCGGTAACTATAAAAACGAACTGCAAGGCTCGAATAATCGTATCTCCTCTTCTCAAATTGTCCATTTTCGTGCACAATCTGAGCGCGGATTAAGGAAGATTTACTGTAATTTGAGGGTTGAATTAAGTCAATACGATTTTTTCTCACAAAGTTACAGCACTTTAAGTCAACACGCAAGTCACACTTGCACGTCGTGTGTATATGTTTAGTGTGTTCTTAACGTACGTTTCGTGTAAGTTGAGTGTAAAATGAGTATGTGCTCCAAGTGCGTTTCGTCGAAATGTAACAAACTCGACACATTTGGACGAAACACACTTCGGACAGAAATCAGCGATGCTTTAATTTTGCTGTTTAATGTATTTCGTTTTAAACCAGGGAGATCGCAAAGGTAGAAAAATACAGCGAACTGAGGACTCACCTGTCCAGGCTCATGAGGACCAAAGTATAGACGCTGGCGAATGCGGTGACGATGATTAGATACTGGACGATCTTGCACCAGATGTTGCCGAACGGCCAGAATGGCAGCACGAAATCGGTCGCAGTGAACGGTATACAGAATATGACAAAGAGCAGATCTGCCACGGCGAGATTGATGATCAGAATGTTCGTCGTCGATCTCATGCCGGGATTCGCCGCGACGACGGTCACAACCAGACAATTCCCAACGAATCCAAGTATGCCGATCATGCCGAAGAACAGTGGCACAACGACCTCGACGATTCTCTGCACTTGTTGCCGATCGAAACCGTAATCGTTGGTGTCGTTCTGCACCGGATCCGAGGTGCTCGTCACGTTGATCATCGCGTTCTCTAGCGCGATCCCCATTTCTTGGAGCATCGCGTATCACAGCTAACAAACTGGCCGAAGTCTGCCACGGAGCTGCCAAACCGCTGTCGATCAGTTCCGCGGACGCATTTCAGGAGATCTCGATCTCGTTTCCTCGGTCGACTCGACCGCAGACTAGTGCCGCATTTAATTGAATTAGTTTTAGACCTCTTGTGCTAGTTACGTCGATAATTATGGCAGATTTGTGTAGTAACTACTCGTCCGTGTCATCGCACCGAGACATTTTGTTCGCCTGCGAACCATGTTTCGGTCAGGCGTGACACTCTGTCAGCAGCTATGATTCCTTGTTCAGGCAATCTCCGATCGTTTCCGCATTTTCCACCGGTTCAGGATTCCAATGAGCTACTCCGAACGAGACAGGAATCGAATCGTTCGTTGCTAAGGCGACTGAAAATTCAATAAGTAGATGTTCTTAAAATTGCCTCTATTTGCTGTACGAAGATGTATGCAGTAAATTCTCCCTAATTGACGCTCAGCTTGGAAACTAAAATGGACAATTTGGGAAGAGGAGGTACGATTATTCCAGCGTTGCGGCTCGTTTTTATAGTTGTCGATAATCGGTAATTTAAAAAACGAGCCGCAAGGCTCGAATAATCGTATTTCTTCTTCCGAAATTGTCCATTTTTGTATACAAGCTGAGCGTCAGTTAAGGAGAATTTACTGTAGTTTTATTTATATTTTTGCAGAATGAAATAGATTTCACAGTGCGGATTTTTATGCAAAATAAAAATTGTCTGCATTAATTGCAAGATGTCCCCCTTAAATGTTTTTACTGTTTTGTATTTGACCAAATTATTTTTTTTTTCATAAACGCATGACGGATATGTATTATAATTACTGCCATTACATACACATCAGTGTAAGTTTAATATTATAAATATTATGCATGGAATAATCTCTGAATAATCTCCCTCCGGAGGTTTCAGCTGCATGAATAAATAAAAAATCAGCGGTCTAGTGACTACTGAATAAGTGGAATATACTGAGACCTTGACTGCGAATGTTCAAATGAATTTAGATTATACAGAGAAATTTACAGAAGCGTTTAATTTGTACCTCAGTGTAAGTGGTCTCACTAAAAGGCTAGTATATTATATATAAATTGAAATTCTCGATGAATCTTGCTCGTATATCTTATGATATTCTGCACATTATAAATGCACACAGAATTTGCAATCTAGTACGTTAAAATATTTTCGTTCTGCACGTTAAAATATTTTCTATATAATTCGTTCGGCGGTTTAGTCGAGGATTAAATGGAAAACTCATCGGTGTGTTCAGAATAAGTTGAAATTCTTGTCAAATTTAACTCGCATATAACTGACATTGTAATCTACATTTGCTACGGATGCGCAAAAGTTTGCAATCTAGTGATTACGTTTCGCATACAAAAGTATTTTCTACCCGTTCGTTTGATATCTCAGCGTTCAATTAAAAATCAGCCGACATTAATTAAACACCAAATACTGAAAGCACAGCATCTGCTTCAATTAACTTCCCGATTTTTCTATCGAAAATTGCATTACTTCGTTTAATTAAAATGATATTTCCGAGTTGTGTAAGAATTCGTGCGGCTAATATAGAAGCGAGAAACCAAGCCCTCTATTCAACTAATTTAAACTTATGCAAATTTAAGCTCGCACAGTTACAATTGCACAAAAATGATAATCTCATTGTGCGCATAACGTTGGCTAGAAATATTGTTGTGCATGATAATCGAGATTTAAATGTGCAAACCAGCATACGAAATTGTGTAATTTCATTTAGAAGAATACTGCAGTTTGAACAACACACGTATAATTGAATTAAATTTTAATAGAAATTGAATTGACGGTGTAGTTATGATTTTTTTAATTCGCAGATTGTCGAACAAGACTGAAAGAGTGAAGAAATTAAAGTGAAGAGATAGTATCGTGTTGGAAATTTTTCATTTGCATTTACATTTATCGAGATCATTAAGACATCTGAGTTCCAAGGTGTTTTTTCTAATTAAATTACTCGCCTTCTGTAACGATGGAATCATGTTACTTAAAATAAATTGCTCGAGTCACGTGATTCAATATTCTAATCTATGCAATGAAACGAACCTTTTGAAGAATATTTTATTAATCGACGAACGTTAGTTTTTCACTTTAGAAAATCTTCATTGAAAACAGATTGTTTTCTGAATGTTCTGTTATTAATTATTAGTAGACTGTGTAGTTATATGCAACGTGCAAAGTTTCTATAAATGAAAATTCGTTCTTTTCCTAATAGTTGTTATAATAATTTCACTGTCTTCAATTTCATTTATGCTATTTCACTTACTAAATAATAGATCAAGAAATACAGAATGAAATGATTATGCAATTTCACTCGTTAAAAACTACATCAATAATTTAAAAAATGAAACGTTTATACAATTTCGCTTTTTAGATTAGTGATTACAAAATGATATGCTTATACAATTCTACTTATTATATTCTAAATCAATAATTACAAAATGAAATGATCATGCAATGTTATTTATTAAATACTGGATCAAAAATGAGAGAATGAAATGTTTATAAATATATATTATTTATTAAATACTAGATAAATAATTACAGAATTAAATAATTATGCAATTTTACTTATTAAATACTGAATCAAGAGTAACAAAATGAAATACTTATTGAAATGATTCATAATTAGAAAAGCCCTTTTAAATTCGAATAATTGCAATTTTTGATTGCTTTCCCGTCAATGCGAGAATGTTGCTGACATGAAAAATCTCTTGGCAAGAGAAATGCTGCATATATTACAGCAATATATTGCTGCAATAAGAATAGAAAGCTTTCAGCTGAGAAACGAATGCATAGGAGGGCGGACACCCTTTCTTATGCTAAATTGGAACACCGCGCCGCTTCGAATTCTGAAAACCAACGTGCATTACCACATACAATCCATACGATTTTAATACTCTGTCCTTGATATATTTAATATACCACCTGTCCCGTCGAACAATTCTCCTGTGCCTCAGCCCTTATCGAAACGAATCTCCAGCTAACTTTTATACTGTAACCTACATCTTCGCTTCGCGAAAAAGATTCCTGAATGTGTGTAATTATTGCATAATTTAAGCTATTCTCACAGTTTGTCCGAATCGATCTGCACTTTTGCAGTCCGAAATGCAATAAGCTAGATCACAACTTAATATTACTACTATTATTTATTATGCACGAGTGATAGAACCCATTAGTAATATCAAGGATACAAAAAGACAAGTATAAAAAACAGTAAAAATAATAAAATGTAGAAAACGATACAAAATATATAATGAAAATGTATCAAATATATAATGAAATTTAAGATTTACGAATTTGATACGCCTTTCTGGAATAGCCAAACTGAGTCTCACATTAGAAACTCATTTCTCAAATCAGTGAATTTTCATACTTTCAGTTTATCTTTTATTACAATGAAGCGGAATTTTGTTTCTCGTATCTTCCGGTACATCGTAAAGGAACACATATCTTAATTTTTAAACGTGCATCTACTTTCAATAAAAGTGTTTTTAATCGAAAATAGTAGGTCTGACATTATGCATTTTTACCCTGTTAGTCCAACTGTACGAGTTTCAAAAGTAGCTGTTTTATGTATTTTATAATTTACTGCGATATTGTTTCGTGTTATGGATAACCGTCATTGCAATCTATGACTTCCGTACGATATTCCGTGTGCCAATTTTTCATTAAGAAGTAGTTAACGACACGGTTCCATTTCAGCAGGCTGAACGATCAATATTACTTTTCCGCGTGCCCAACAAAAGGAAATCAGTCTCCCAAATTTTTCCCGGCTAATCCCGCTGGAAGCATTTGTTTAACAACGGGGTTCCGCGTTTCCGGGAAGCAGGCTCGATCAAAATTAGAATCGAAAGGGAGAAAACGCAGAAACTGACCCGTTTCGGCTCGTGTTTGACTGGTCGAGGTGGCTTATCGAAATTCAGGTCACGTTGAGAGCACGTGCGACTCACTTCTGTGACTCCGTTGAAAGAGTGCTCCATTTAGCGTTCGTTCTCGGTTAAGCAAATATAAATAATATGAAACCGATACGGAACAGGATCGCGGCAAATTATTTCTCTTCTCCTAAAAATCCAAGGCGCTGAGCCACGCCGAGATTCTCGGAGGCGTCGGAAAATTTACGGCGGCGCGGCTCATTTTGTATGCAACACCTAATATAAAAGAAAAACCGGCGAACAGGGTCTTAAACGAGGTATTATTCGGAGTCGCAGGCCTAATAAAAACTCTAATAAATCATAACGCGATCCTTAATATTCAACGAAGCATAAGCGAGAGACAGCGCGACGCACGCTGGTCGATTCCTCCTAAAAATGGGACAGAAATCATTAAGACCTAGAAGCTTGCTTTATTGACAGGTGACAAAATGAAACCAGACCTGGGCAGAAATATTTCAAATATATAATAAGCATTTAAGATTTATATGTTACAATATGAATCTGATATACTTCATTGAAATAAATATTTTCTCTATCTGAAAATTAATATCATTTTTCGACCAAGTCCTGTAACAAATCTGCAGATTTTTATATCTTTCCTTTTACATTTTTCAAATTTCCTTTATAAGCGTAAACGGAAGGGTTGGAAAAACATCATTTCTTAATCCTCGCGAAAACTAGTCGATTTATGTCCCACAAAAATTTAAGTCGTTCGGACCAATTTAAAAAAAAAGTTATTCCGTTTGAAAAGGAGTCAACATACTTTCCGACACGACAAGTGGTCGCTAATCGCTGTTAAACATGAACAGGACATTAAGTAAATAAATTACAAAAAAATCATTCGCTCACAAAACAATTTTTCCTTTCATTTGCCACTTTCCATCATACTATTTTCCAAGAGAATCAAGCACTGCGTGATACGGTAGAGAAGTTGCAAAGCGAGAACCGAAGGAACTCGATTTCTTTGATTTCCGAACCCGAAGGAATTTCGCAAGTTTTTTCTGCACTTTTCGCGAACGTTCCATCGATCATCGCGATTCCGTGGCACTCGAGCTTCCTTCTCCCGTAAGGATCGTTTTGTTCTCTGTTGGCAGTATCGAAAGCAGGATGGAAGGTATCAATAGATTTCTGTTCTCTAGAAATGAAGTGCTCCTTCATGCATTGGCTTCGAAATCGACGCGAAACGATCCACCGATCCGTGTGTTATCAAATATCGACGCGGTTCGAGTGCACCGGGATCCCCTGCTAACGACGGCCAAATCACTAAATAATTAAACAGTCGCGGAGGAACGATGGGATTTCAATAACCGATACTTCGCCCCGAATGTCGTCCAACTTTTTCCGATACGTCACGCGGCTCACCGGTGTCCGGCTGTGAAACGCGTGCCACCACGGCCACGGGATTCTCTCATTTCGCTGTACGCAGGACTTTTAAACCGATTGCATCTATTTCATTTTTTAGCCGAGTCCCTTTGACAGCGGAACACACAGCTGCCGAAAAAGTGTCGCCGGCTTTATTGCGCTCTCTGTGTTCCCGCGACGTTGCTTATACGTGTTCGATACCGGCGAAAATATAAATATTTAAAGCGGAATGCTCCGAATGCGAAACAATCGTTCTCTGCTTTATTTAGTCGTGGGAGAATGTATTCAATTAATCACGATGTTACACGGTTCTGCTAAAACATTGTGTTTTGCTCGTCATGAGATCAGACATTCTTGCTTCGGGTTGTGATAAGTGAAAAAATAGGAAGCTTTATATGGATAGATATCGATCACTTTTTTGGGAAATTAAATATTATCTTGCGTATGTGCTTAGTTATAGCTTTCTTGTGCATTTTCGGCAAAATTAGTATCTAAGTAAAATTGTGTAGACAAAAGCAATAATACTGTTACAGTATTTTCTGACATATGGAGACCCAAGAACAATCTAATACGATTGCTACAATATTTTCTATATAAAATTATATAGTCGTAAGAAAAAATTCAATAACACTACTATACTATTTTCTCGCATATAAAGACGTAAGAGCAATCTAACAGCATTGTTACAATATTTTCTGACGTACAAAATTGTGTAGACATAAGAACGATTCAATAATATCGTTACACTATTTTCTGACATATTAAATTAAGAACACATAAGAACAATTCAATAATATTGTTAGTTTCAACTCATCGAAATTATTAACATTAATTTCTGTTTCTTACAATTCTCTTAGAAAATATTTGTTTTCCATAAGGATTCGCAGTCTACAAACAATACTATCGAGAATTCGTACATAAACTAAACACAAAATAAAATACAGCAACACGATTCATTCGCGCAGTCGAACCAACCAAAAAACGAAGAGTCAGTCCCGCGATCGATCATTCCTACAATTCTCATTGTTCTTTAGACTACCAGCATGATGCCATATGAAGTCACCAATATTGTACCGTCCTTTGGAGAATTTTACGTTCATCCGATTCGCGTTGTGGGAAAAATTATTTAGGAAACCTAATATGTTGTCAGATATTGTAAACTGCATCATAAATAATTTTTCTCACAAATCGAGTCAGATGAAAAAGAACCATCTAGCCTCCGAAATACGGTACAGTATATTACTGACTCCATATGGCATCATGCCGGCAGTCCAAAGGTGACACAACATCGTAACAAATGATCCTACTTACTCATCCCCGGCACTACTTTATTCGAACCGTTTCACTGAGTGAAATTTACTCGCGTTAGAAACCTCCAACGACGCGAACGCATGTCGTACAGAATAGCAAACGTCATCTCCCATAATTTTCGCGCGATTAAACACCTCTGACGACCACGAAAACCTTCCGCGGACCATTCAACTCGATACAAAAGTGGACTGTGGACTGCGGGTCCGTCCGATTCGGCGGCACATCCGGGCCACCTTTTCGTCCCCCGCGATCGCAAGCTTGGCCACCGTGCGACACGTGACCGGTCGGATACCGTGCGACGCTACACGGATATTCATCAAACGACATTTTAGGTAAAAGCATCTATTATGGAACGCTTTTCAGGGTGTATGAAGTTATTATCGATTTTATTACAGCTGAAAAGTGTTATTATTTAATATTTATACTATTGTACGATAGACTGACGTTTCTAGATGACGCAATGAACTTTGAAATATTTATTCGGAATATAAAAAAGTAATATAAAAATAATACGAGTAAACTAGTAGAGCGTGTATCTATTACGAAGCAGCGTTTTCGTACCACGTCCCCGTGTTCCATAAATCGGGACAATGGAAAACTCGAAGTACACGATATGTCCTTGCTTAGAAACACTCGTATTCGAATAAACATTTTCTTTTACAATTGATTTATTTTATTTCAACATCAATGTTTCAAATCGGATGGAATTGTTCAGCAAATACAGAGTCGTTACATGTACACATGTGGGATATTACCGTGTTACACAACAGTATTTGCGCGAGTGAATCTATAAAGGACAATGTTGAAAGCTGTGGGTAGAATTTTTCGATCCACTCTCATACGCTTTATCTACTATTTATTGTACTGTTTGCGCTACTGTTTCAAGAACGAGTCGCAACTGAGCGGTGTTTCATAACAGATACTTTTATATCTTGCATTAGAGGGATCTTCGCGTAATTACCTTGGGTCCCTCGCGTGCCGGTATCCGAGAGCGAGGTGCGAGGACTACGACGAGCCTCCGACCTTCCTTTTAGCGGATTAAAGCTGATAAGGCTAAACCGATGCAGGTAGATCGATTCATGATTGGTGGCTCAGCCGCAGCAGATCGTCGGCCCCACGGTTCTGATCCCGACGAATATTGCCGGCGCACTTTCCCGGCCAGCGACGCGACCATAACCAGCCGGAGACATCCGAGCGCATGATTCCTTTTCTTTTCCCTACCGAGCACGCCGCCCTTTCACACCGGCGACCTCTCCGCCGGGAGCGTTGGGGCTAATTAATTGCTACGCGTCATCCGGCGATCTTGTTCGTCGATTAATTATCCGGTGCACGGGGCGGCCGGATCCAAAGGAGACTTCGATTCCACAGAGATCGCCCCCCGCACGTCGCTGTTCGGCGAGCCTCGCTTAATGAGCGCGTTCACACTAGACCAGCTGCACCACGGTCGGAGGATCTAGTATCCTCGGGAAAAAATGAAACCATTACGATCCTCTAGCACTGCCTTCACTGCCGTCGTCACTCTGCCCCTCGAACGTCATGCTCGAACTTCCCGGAAACTTTGCTCGCACGCTCGCGAAGTACCTACTAATTACTCCCGAACGCGTTCCCTGCAGGCGTTAACGAGGAAACGATCGCAACACGTTTCGCATGTCGCCGGTTCCTTCCTTCGATTGCTACCGGGACACTCTCGCATCGATCGGGCGAAATCGTGACGGTAACGATCGAACACAACTTGGTCCGGTTAGGAACGAACGTTCACCGGTGAACAGACCTTTTTTGTGCCTACGCGTGCTCGTTTGGCATCGAAGTGATTTTCGGACAGGCTAGCGGCGATCTCGGTCGCATGATCGCCGGAGATTAGGAGCCGCGATTTCGTTGAAAAATCGGCGCGACCGATCGTCTTCGTGGATTGTCGGTTTTAATTGTATTGGACGTCGTTGGTCGCCGTTGCGGGACGAGGGAAACGTTCTCCACGTGTTTCCATTGTGGTTCGATCGTTTGGTTGATTAAGGTTTTCACGGCGTGTGGACGAAGCGGTCTGAGACCTGAGGAAGGTGCGCAACCGGCGGTGGATGCGGCGCGACTGTGCGGACCGCCGAAACCGAGACGAAGTCTCGCAACCGAGTGCCGCCAGAAATAGGGTGGCTGGATTATTCTCGGAGAGAGGGTGCAAGTGGCATCTACCACCCCGGCGAACACGCGCGGCGGAGATATCGATTCGTTCTTCTCCGCCGCTAAAAACGAGAAGCGACTGTACCGTCGAATAGTAAAACAATGCCGCGCCGAATCTCTGTTATCGCCGGATTGGTGACCGTGCTGTTAGCATATTACATGTGGGACTAATTTTACACGATTTTTCGATTAGACCAGTGCTCGATGTCCTTCGATGGATCGAAGGTTTAATCGGTTTTAGAGTTTCGATGCGTAAGAAGACGCCGTGGTTGGACGCTCGTCGATATCAGCTGTTGGTACATAGTTGATTGTGGTTACAGCCAATGCTGTTTCTAGACGGTAGATACGTTCCAGAAAAAAAACGTGTAAAAAGATACCGTGTAAAAGAAGATATCTTGTATATACGCAGGAAAATGGGAGATTGGTTCAATATCCTTGACACTAGATTACGGAGCACTAAATCGTAGAGGCTTTCTTTATGGAGTTCTCTTATGGACTTTCATATAGCGTCTAGAATTCTATTACGATATTTCTTATTTTTAGAAAATTTTAGAAAAAGAGTTAGCTCACTTACCTTTGTATATTTAAATCCGCAAACAGCACCGTTCCATAAATTGTTGACCTGCTACTACAGAATATTACTAAGCTTAAGACGTATATTATCGTAATCCAGTTTATTGTAACGCATTTGATCGTAATCCACTTTATTGCAATCCATTTTATCGTAATCCATTTTATTGTAATGCATTTTATCGTATTTTATTGCAATGCATTTTATCGTACTTTATTGTAACGCAGTTCATTGTATTTTATTGTAATACATTTTATCGTAGTGCACTTTATCGTAGTTCATTTTATTGTATCGCATCTTATTTATCATAACCAGAACTGACTGCGTTTGACTAAAGAAATACAATTTACATTTTCAGATAGAATTCCTATTTTATCCTCTTTCAATTTTACGGACAATAAACAAGATTAAATAAGCATCTTGAGAAGATAGTAGACTTTGAACTTCTGAATATGACATTGCAAAGAGGTTTATGTAAATCGCACAATACGCATTCGTTTGGCGTTCCCTTTGTGAAAGGAGAATTGTAGATTAGCCCGTATTTACAAGTATTTACAGTTTCGTAGCAACGATCGATCAGCTGTTAAACGCATCTAGAATAATTTGGTTAATTACACACGGGCCCGTGGACAAAGGGTGTGTCACCGACACTCATCGCATGATAATTAACCTGTAGACCACAGGGCTACGTTATCAACGAATATCTTCATCGGACACGCAGGTAATGCCAGGGTGTACCGGTGCATGCAGTTGCATTTATAGACAATTGTATTGTGATACATTATAAAGGAATGGAATGCGTCGGGCCCGATACTAATCAATCGCTTGCACTACTGAAACGTCTAGTATGCTGGTTTGAGTAATATCCGACTGGTAATTATTGCGAGTTACGATCAAATCAATAAATTATTCTCATGATTCTGCTTAATATTATATTACATTTTTATTTCACTTTGTTAAATGTTATACAGCAATAGTAGGTACTTTGTTCGTGTGCTTGATGAAGACAGTTGTGATTAAACTTAAAATCATAAGAATAAATTCTGGACTAAAGTAAACAGTAACTGCAAATAGCATTAGACTTTATAACATTATCCTCGATGAATTACTTCATTTTCTTTATTATTATTGAAAACGCTTCCGTAATGCGGTAAACGGATTTTCATAAGTCATTTTGACAACAAGATTAGATTGCTGGATCAAATAAATATATTTCGCCAAAGGTAGTAACACATCGATCAATTTCGTTCAATCATTCGGCACTGGGTGGTGCGCCATCGATTCATTGATATTACTTTTCATACAAACTTATCGTAAAACAAAGTTTCCGTTATCAAAGTAACATATGCTCATACAGATTAACTAAAACAAACTAAAACTCGGGCATCAATTAGTACTCAACCCAGCAAGCTTTAAAAATGCATGAACGTGTATTACAACATAAGAATGACAAAATTCAGTTAATTTTTACTTCTCGCCATTTTTTTATTATAATATGTGCTTGAACGAAGTTATACAGTGGCCGAAATAATGATAGATTCACTTCATTTTTGTGATACAATGGAGGACCAATTAACCATCAAGTTTTCTTCGTAATTAACTAATTTACAATTGCATTCATGATAAGCTTTTAAATGTGAATACAAAAATATTAAGTATGTTTTTATAATATAATATGATATAATAATATTAAGTATATTTATTTCGCACAAAATTTATAAATTTCTGTCATATTGATGTAATAACCATATTACTTCAACAATTATGTGTTCCACCGAATGCATTGTAACGAATCACCAGCTAATAACAAAAAGACGGAAATGTTACATAAAACACACTGTTATGTCACAAAAATGTTATGAACCCATCACTATTTCGACCATAGTATTCAATAATTTCCTATGAAAGTGCCACTATAATTTCAGCAATCTCCACAGGAAAATTTCGAAACCATTCATTTCGACCAGCTTGCTAGGTTCAGCGTTAACAGCACACTGCTGCAGCTATAAATTATACGCGAACAATAAACAACGCGAAAGCAGCGGTAGTAACTAATTAACAACGTCACGCGCCAAGCTATCCTACAGTCGACTGAATTTTGTCTAGAACAGCCTTTGTAATAACCCTGTTAGTGAAGTCTTTCGCAATGTTGGTTAACTGATCACCGAAATTCGGTTTCCTGGTAGTAGAAGGAGGAGGAGGATAGTAACCACCTTGAGGATACCCCTGCGGATATCCTTGAGGATATCCCTGTTGATAACCTTGAGGATATCCTTGCGGATATCCCTGCGGGTAGCCTTGAGCAGGATATCCTTGAGGATATCCTTGAGGATAACTTCCCTGGTACCTAGGATCCTGATTACCGTACTGACCAGCTTGTCCAGGATAGCCAGACTGACTTGGATATCCCGACGATTGTGCCGGATAACCGCCTCGAGAAGGTTGGCCAGGATAACCAGCGTTGACGGTGCTGGCGCCAGATCGTTTCACGCTGTCTTCGTTTACCGGCGAGCTGCCAGGGTAACCCGAGCTCGATGGATATCCTCTAGAGCCAGACGAAGGATAAGAGCTGCTAGGGTAGCCACTCGAGCTTGAAGGGTAACCGGAACCGCTGCGCGAAGGATAACCGGATGCCGACGGATATCCGGAGCTTGCCGGGTAACCGGACGACGAGCTGCTCGAAGGATATCCGGACCTTGAAGGAGACGCGGACTCGGAGGGATAAGAGGATCGTCTTGAAGCATAGTCGTTGCTAGTCTGAGAGCTTTCAGACTGCGATGGATATCCAGAGCTGGACGGATAACCGGCGGAACTTCTCGACGGATATCCCGACGATGAAGGAGAGCCAGATTGAGAGGGATATGAGGATCGTCTTGAAGCATAGTCGTTGCTACTCTGAGAGCTTTCAGACTGCGATGGATATCCAGAGCTGGACGGATAACCGGCGGAACTTCTCGATGGATATCCCGACGACGACGGAGAGCCAGACTGAGAGGGATATGAGGATCGTCTTGAAGCATAGTCGTTGCTACTCTGGGAGCTTTCAGACTGCGATGGATATCCAGAACTGGACGGATAACCAGAGCTTCTGGATGGATATCCAGACCTTGAAGGAGAGCCGGTTTCAGTGGGGTATCCGGATCTCCTCGAGGCATAATCGTTGCTGTTCTGCGAAGGACTTGCAGACTCTGATGGATATCCGGAGCTTCTCGACGGATATCCCGATGAAGAACCACTTCTGGAAGGATAACCGGAGCTGGACGGGTAACCGGAGCTCGACGGGTAACCGCTCCTTGAAGGATAACCGGATGAACCGCCCGAGGCGTCTCCACTTCCAGTCTTCGTCGACGACGGACTCGATGAATCTGGAGACGATGCTGACTGAACGTCGTCGTTGCTCTGACGTTTAGCGATTATCCGGCCGTCCTCCTCCTCTATCGTTTCTGTGAACAATTCGTTATCTACCTCCTAATTGTTTAGTCGAGTTTTGGTACTGCCGCCCCATGCCATGCCGAGTCCAACGCGACCATTGCAATTTCGTTGCCATAGCGAACGGTTGCTTTGACCAGCAGCGCGAACGATTCTGTCCTGGTTACTTTATTCCGTCAATCAGCGAATTATCAAGCCAATTACGATGGCCTGTCTCCGTTGTTATCGCGGCACGCTTCGCCTCGAACTCTGCCGGTTAATGCGCCTGTGCCTGGCGAAGCAACTTGTTCCGTGTGTTTTGTAATTACGGCATGCAGTTTTTGGCGTTTTAGTACGGATTAGGATTAACCGCGAACACGTTGGTTGTTAATTAATGCCGAATGCGTGCACGGATGTCGAAGTTCAGACAATCAATCGTTAGTAGTTCCTCGTGTAAGTCATGCAAAATTGATGTCAATGATCGTTTCTTTGGCGAGGGAATTGAAGGATTGCAAAGAAATAGAATGCTGATTTGTTTATATATTTAAGTATTCTTCGTTGTTACATATTACATATTGGTTAAGTACTCGTTAAGTACTGTGTTTGTGATAGATATTTGTAGAATAACGGTATGCGGTTAGCGTGACTGTAAAATGGCACTTTGAGGAAGAACCCACAGTTATAAAACTCCACGAAACACCGGGTACGTAAGTAAACGATTCACTTGTTAAGTACAACCATTTTTCTTCACTTATGCCTAATATATTTGCGTAAAACAGCAATTAACTTATTGCTCTCCTATAATCTAAATATATCGAGTAATCAAGGCTGGCTTATGTTTTGCATTTACTAGTAAATCGAATTATAATTTCTCACAAAGCATCCTCATTCAGTCAAATCCAAATTCTCGTTCTTCTTTTAACGTCTAACACAATTCATTCCAAAATTTTAACGATGCTATGCACGTAAAATTTTTCTTTGCTTCAGTCTAAATATATCGAATGATCAAAGTGACTAGCTTGCATTTAGCACTTACTAGTAAATCGAATGATAATTTCTTACAGAGCACCATCATTCAAACAATTCCAAATACTCGCTTCTCATCAGAAATCTTATGAAATCGATCCATAAATTTTTAACGATGCTGCGCACATGAGATCATTATTTGCTATTGTCTAAATGTATAATCGAATGATAATTTCTCCGACAGCATCGCTATATTTTCAATCAATCAAACAAATCGAAATTGCGGTACGTCTTTTTGTGTCTAGTACAATCGATCAAACAAATTTTAACGATGCTACACACGTCAGATTGTTTTGCCTCCAGCCTGCAAAAGGAGCGTTGGTCCCAGAGCGATTGAAATTAAGCATAAGGGGAACGGTTCGCGTGATCGTGTAGGTCCGACGATTAACCCGAGAATCTCCAGATCCTATTCCCCTGGTTATCGGTGGACGTGTGGGTGTTGTAACAGCCGCTGCTGCTACTTGGATGGAATCGGCTTCTGGGAGTGGTTGTACTACTGCGCGATCCAGAAATACGACGGTCCCCGAACAACCGATCAAAAATAGAACCGTTCCCGATAGTGTTCCTCGATCCCGAATTACCGCTGATTCTTCCGCCGTTTCCGTTGGTCGCAAATCTCGACGGCGGTGAGGGCGTTGTCGGCTTGAACCTGCTTGGCTTGTTCCACCTTGGTCTTTGTGTCGGATATACTGTTAAATTGGAGAGTGGTAGTCAAAAACTACTGTCACACAGAGGACGCCGAACGGACATCAGACACCTTAGGTAATTCTGTATACGTGTATACAAAAGTAACGAAGACGATTTACAAGCTACGTCTTCGATGGGATTAATCCGATCGACACATTAGTATAATTGTTGGCAGAGCTGTGCTAATTCAGTTCCATAGTAATTCAATTTCGCAATATAATTGCATTGTAATTCGATTACATAGTAATTCAATTTCGCAATTTAATTGCATGGTATTTCAATAATATAGTAATTCAATTTCGCAATTTAATTGCATGGTATTTCAATTACATAGTAATTCAATTTCGCAATATAATTGCATTGTAATTCGATTACATAGTAATTCAATTTCGCAATTTAATTGCATGGTATTTCAATTACATAGTAATTGAATTTCGCAATTTAATTGCATGGTATTTCAATTACATAGTAATTCAACTTCGCAATTTAATTGCATGGTATTTCAATTACATAGTAATTCAATTTCGCAATTTAACTGCATGGTATTTCAATTACATAGCAATTCAATCGCGCAATTTAATTGCACTGTATTTCAATTGAATAGTAATTTAACTACGTTGTTATTCAATTACATAATTCGAACCTTTCGTTTATTTCAATTGCTGATTATTTTACTCACGAGTGTAACTGAAGTACGATGTAATTGGAACAAAATGATCGTTATTCTTAATTCAATTACATAGTAATTCGTAATTAATGCAATTGCATTGTAATGTAATTCAATTATAATATAATATAATATAATATAATTCCTACAATTATAATATAGTGCCTTCAGTAATTCAATTATAATTCTGCACAACTCTGATTGTTAGTTGTTATCCCGTGCTGGTATATTATACTACCTGTTAGGCTTCTTCAAGCATGCACGATGGTTATTGTTAGTCTCCTCGTATCTACGTAGGGATTTCTACAGCTCGATCTTCCACTCTTCAATTCGAACGCACTACTCTCGCAGCTTTTAATTACAATTAGTTTTTAATTGTATTTACAATTAAATTAATAAGTCAGTGTAATCGTAAAAGTATTAATAGATATCAGCGTTTATTTGGCGTATTACTGCTGGAACTGAAAAAAAGAAATATTTAGAAAATAGCAGACAATTAGGAAAGCAGTTTAAAGAGCTCCTGTCAGAATGAGAACGATTTTGTATAATCGTAAAGGTATTAATAAATATTAGTGTTTATTTAACGTATTATTGCTGGAACTGGAAAAGGAAATATTTAGTAAATAGCGGAAAATTGGGAAAGCAGTTTAAAGAGCTTCTGCCATAATGAGAACCAGTTTGTTCTTCGCTTAGGCTGTATATGACCTACAAAATTCGTTTACGCGGCTTGACCGAGTTGATAAGAAGTGTCAGGGTTCGAAGTGATAACGAGACCAATCGGTTTTCGATGAACAGACTTGCGACAAATTCATTCCGTCTTACAGTTTATACTGTCGAAGCATTCAGAAGTCCCTTAAAACAATTATCGTTCTTAATACAATTCTTGTATATTAAATATTTTCCTCTATTTTTACAGACTTATATTAACTGTCAATGTATAAACTGCAGACTTTCATACTAATTTAAAATTTTCGCGAAAGTTGAATCAAACTTTATCTTCTGCATTAGAGAATACATATTCAATTTTTTAATATTTGCACTTGCCTTTTTAACATTTTAAAGGCTTCTCAATGAATTGTTCAATAGTGTTATCTTGATTAACATAATCTAACAGCTGCATTTAAACATTAGGCGATTTCAACAGCTCGTCTTTCTGTTAACTATTAAATTAAAGATATTTATGAAAAATAAACAATGCATAATACAATTCTAAGAAAGGAAAATTAAATAAAAACGTATTACGCCTACACGAATAATTTCAATAGATTGAGAAGACCATGGCAATGTTCTGAAATTTGTCAAATGCATATACACTTCGATATCTTATCTAATCATTTTTTGTGTAAATGTGTAAAATACGCAGTCTATTAATCCTCGGGCTACGATTACTATGTCATATCGATCGGGTGTATTTAAATCGTCAAATTCATTTTCTGGTAATTAGACCTTCTAAATTAAATTTTGAATTTTTCAGATGATGC
Source organism: Megalopta genalis (assembly GCF_051020955.1). Taxonomy (NCBI): domain Eukaryota; kingdom Metazoa; phylum Arthropoda; class Insecta; order Hymenoptera; family Halictidae; genus Megalopta; species Megalopta genalis. Next base: position 14,560,765 of record NC_135023.1, read on the forward strand.
TAAGTGTTTTCAAAAATATGCTTTGAAAAATTCAAAAACAAAGCTTCAAATGGTCATAAACATCGTTAATTATATAGTTGTGAATATAACTATTTTTATATTCGCATTGTTCAGAAACCGAAATTTTAGAATAAAACTTAGGATATCTCATAGGACAATCAAATGCCCAAAAGAAAGTTATGAAGCTTCGTTCGGATGCAATCTGACAGATGAAGTGTCGAGACTGATTAAAATGCACGTATTATCATGTTCAGCAGAAAATCCCACAAAAGCGTACATTTCTGCGGTCTATTAGCTGTAATTAACGCGAATCCTGAGGTGTTCATAAAACAAGGATTAACTCTGGAATACCTTGAGCTAGACCCTCGTTAACATCTTCAGCGGAACTGATTATGTGATCATCAATATTTGATACCCTAATGGTCGGAAAGGAAAAAGGAAGCTCCCCGTGGGCATACACATGAGCACTCGTATGCTCGCCTTAGATAAGTGTCCTCAGGGATGACCCTGGGGGGACTATCATTGGGTACACCAATCTTGGATTTTGATTACTGTACGTATTGGACTATCTCGAATCCCCAGGGACCGAGCTCTGGGGTAAAATGTCTCCATGGATGTCCACGGAGTCGGAGAAGGGACAAGAGCCATCAGCATAGCCATTCAAACAAAGGATAAGCAGAATCGCCGGACGTCTGGTCGATTTTGCTTAATCTTGGTACGATTAACTGATTTTCCGTGGATCATGTGCGGACGGATATCCTGATGACGTTGACGACACTGATTGCGGTTCATTGCTGCGATTAAATCCTGTGTTATCTGACCACATAAAGTACAAAGTTAAAGTTCTGAACACTGGTTTTGTCTTCTTTCAATTACTAGCTTAAATAGCGTTATTCTTGCGTGTCATTTGTTTCCGTGATTTGTCTTCCGATAAATACGTAAATCCCAAAGCACGAACTTGTTTGAAAATTGTGACAAACGGCGTTGTTTCTTAAAGCCCCAGAAATCGTGACAACGAAGCAAACATTGCAAGGCAACTCGTTGCTATCGATTTCTACGTGAACGAATTCGAATCTACGGGAAGAAGTGACGAATAGTAAATCGACGAATCGGTAGAAACATTATTTTTTATTCCGAGTGAACAATCTTTATAATGGTATCGATTGCGTTGGCCGCATGTATGCCGGTGCAGAAACAGTGTTGCATCGTAACGTATAAATAAAAGTTAGCATGCATGCACGTGGGATATTCGGGCAACATTTCATTATCGCTAAAAACATGATTTATCGGACGGCAGAAAGTGTTTCGCTCGTAACGAAATCACTTTGTCGAGGTATATAGTAGTGCACTACCTATAAAATAGAAAATAACTCGATGGCTGTTCCATAAAATTTGCCCGCGATATCGGCTACCAAATCAGACGGTTTATGGAAGTGGTTCTCTTTATCCTTTCCGTTTCGATCGGACACTTTCAAAGAGCTGCTTAAAGCATTTCAGCGCCGGCGCCGGCACCGACATCGAACCGCATCTTTCTCTATCGAAAAAAAAACGCGCCTGATCGCGATTGATCGGACTCGCGTAATTCATTGGACGTCGTAACCGAATGGAAGACTATAGCAAATTGAAGGTTTACCGTAGCAATTGCTTCAACAAAGCTAACGAGTCTACTATCTTTTTCATCTTTTGTAGAACCTTGATGAACTCGTACGCACCGGAGTTGGGCGATCATTTGATTAATGATTAACAACTACGATTAGCGTGAAATCGTATTCACAATTAACGATTACGATTACCAAGTAATTATTGATGAATAACTTGAATAATCGAAGAAAATATAACTATTGGTCGTGACTAACGTCATGATTAATCCGATAGATCATCCGGTATTATAGTATAGTAATTTCAACAGAATCTATTCATGGTTACTGTTTTATTCCGCGGACAATTCATTGATCATCACGATTATCGCGTCTACTTTTCGAAACCTATTAGAAAAGTAGTAGAATAATCGATTGCAGCTCAACTCTGATGCACACGTTCTCTGGCGTCGTTAATAATTGTATATACGTTGCACAAAAATAACGTTTCTGAAGCATTGTTATGAAAATATGTTGGAACTTTCTGAATGGGTGATTTTTACAGGACGATTCTGTTTAACAACTGGGCCTGGCTAAAATTTTTGCGTATTCATATGGTGCGAATAAACATTCGCCAATTTCGATTAAAATCATATATTTGTTTCAAAGAACATGGAATTTTTTCTTATGAAATACTTTGCAAGCACAGTGAAAAAGCTACTAAATGCTCGGACCTTTGATTTTGAACATTTGTTTGAGAAACAAATATTTTCAATTCCTCTTTCTCAGTCATTTGTTAAGGGAAAACTTAGTAATGCAACGGGCCATAGTTTGTCCCAGTTATTAGAATCATCTTGTGCACGATATATTGGCAATGTTCTACTATTTCTAAACAATAGTAATATTAGATTTCCATGTAAGACAACGTATACGAGTCTGAATAATACTATCGTGTTAAATTGGATACATCCGTGTAAAATTTCCATTATATTATCGCCTTAATATTAATGAGTATATTAAAATCCAAAACAATGGTTTCATACAGCAAAATTGTAGCTTGATCGTCATCAAATACATTCAATGAATTACTTTTTCAACCTTCGGTTGCAATAATCGATAAAAAAAAAATAAATAAATTCCCTCCTAACATCATCGAACTATTCTGCTACTTGGTATACACAGGGTGGCGTGAAAATGTTGGCAGGACCGAAAAGGGACTGATCAAATAATTGAAACAGGTGATGGCTTCTGCTCCAAAGATTAAAAATGTATCAAATTTGTGAAACACGAAATACGAAGTTCAGTCGTTAAATTTTTCGTCGCTTGGAGCAGGCACTTAATAGTTGAACAGTGGTCTCTCATTTTCCAAACGTGGCTTTGCAGTTGGAAATCGAGTTTGCAAAATTCATCGACAGACTGCGGATCATTATGCAAAAGAAAAATTGTTCAGATTAATCGCAATATAAATCGACTGCTGATAATTACGGTACTTTCCAAATTAAGTATGTTCGGTTGCACTAACAAGGGATGATTTCCAACCCGGGAATTAAAAAAATTCTGAACTTTCGAAATGTGCAGAGCTTTTGACTATATGTTTCCAACTTTTTCCAGTTGTTTAAACAGTTAACAAATAGCATACTACAATATAGAAAAGAGAAGAAGTAACTTTTGTTTGAACACTTTTTTCTATCTTGTAGTTTGCGAACCATTGCAATAAAATAAAAGCCAGCTAAAAATATTTGAGGGTTAATTTCCATCCCTTTAATATATATCTACCTATGCTGTAAACATCCCCAAAGTTGAAATATTTGAATTTCCAGATTGGTGTACATCCCTTGTAAGTTTGCATCGACGCAATCTTTCATCAAACTTTATTTAAACAGTCTTATTATTTCCAAAGCGTTGTTACTAAATTTTTGTATTCTTTCATTTCGTTTATCTTTGCATACAAAAAATTTAGCATGTTCCATTCGACAAATACAAAGCTAATCATACCCGAGAAACCAACCAAAGGCACAGTAATCGGTCATCCGACAGTAACCGGCCCCCACTACCCTGCTTCGCGAGAAAATACGTCCGAGTATACCGTAGCACATCCAAGAAGATTCTCCGAACGCAAACCCAGATTCGTTATAAATCAAATCCGCAGTCAATTTATCAGGTACACCAGTACCCAAACGTTCGATAGCTCGTCCAAACCAGAAGCAACCGAATTCCATTCTCCAGAGGCCGCTGATAACCCGTCGATTATTCACCGCCCGTAATTACCCAATAGCCAACAGCAAACCGCATTAACCCGGATAATGAAGTAAATCGGCTTTCCTCGAAAATAATACACCTAATGAAAAACCGAAATCGCCCTATACACAGCCGTAGCCAAAGAGGTCGGTTAGCCTTCGGCCAGCGTCGTTTCCAAGCCACCCTGTGCGGACTGTTCTCTGCCGCACTCGACGCACAAATATCCTCTCGCAATGCCTCGATATACCAGGATTCGCGTACAACAATGGAGGGTTCGTACAATATCTTTACGACAACAAAGCGTCCGAGTTCAAGGCGTTGCTGATCACGACCTGGTAACAATGATCGCGATCAAACCAGCCAGACAAACGGTCATCAAAGACGCATGCTGCGTTACAGCGTTGCTCTTGCGGTACACGGAATAGACGTTGTTATGGTTCAGTCGGTTCTGAGGATAGTTAGGGTATCCTGGATACTGAGGCTGCTGGTATCCAGGATGCTGTTGAGACGGATAGTTGGTTTGTCCGGGATAGTTCGCGGGATATCCAGGCACGGGCATTCGATTGTTGACCGGGTATGGTGGGTATCCGTTGTTCGTGCCTGTGTTGCTAGGGTACGGTGGATATCCGTTGTTGGACCCGGTGTTACTCGGATAAGGTGGATATCCGTTGTTGGAGGAGCCAGCGTTGCTCGGATACGACGGCTGACCGCTATTGGAACCGGTGTTACTGGGGTACGCCGGGTACCCTAAGTTCCGGTCCGAGTTCACCTGACGGTATCCACCTGCTGGGTCTGCGGGGGCGGGGGGTGCGTTCGCGTTCGCGTACGGGTCCGAGTTGCTAGCGCTGTTGCTGGTCTTATCGCCGGTGCTAGCTCGCTGGCCGTTCACGTACGAAACGCCAGCGGAATCGTATCCTGAAACGAGTGTGTCCTCTCTTCTGCTTCGTCTTTTGCTTGCGAAGGCGTCAAGGACTCGGAGAATCAGGGATTGAAAAGGCTCCGAAAGTAACAGTTTTGCGAACTGTTGTACAGTCCGAGACGGAAAGATAACCCACTTTAAACGTTATTCAATCTAAAGGAGGAGTCACGAAATGTGAAGCATTAAATTTCATTCGTCGATTGCTTGCTATACGTAAGTTTTAGTTAAATTTGCTATCAGTTTGCCTCACTATATTTCCATAAAAATTCTGTTTCTATTTTATAATGATATAAGTCAATTCTATTTCGTTCGTATACGTTCACAGTGGCATTTTGCACGTTAATTTTAAAGTGGACTATCTTTTTCCCTCGGAGGCTATCTTCTTGACCTAGGATTTGATGCATTTGTGACAAATGTGACCAGATCGAATAAACCACAGTAATTACAGAGAAAAAAGATTAACAATGCTATTCGATTATTTTCAACGGATTAAAAATATTACAAATGAAAATAAATCTTGATTTAGCTCCTGTTTGTTGGGATAAGGGGGGAGAATTTTTATTTTGCATAAAGATCCACCGTATATTTACAACAATTATGACTAAACTGCTCGTCTTAAGACAAAATAAAAATCGTCTACGTCAATTGTACAAAACAAGAGCTAAATAAACATGTACTACCTATGTCAATAGCTTAAATAAATTGCAAATAAAAATTCTTACACTTTTCTCATATCTTCACTGTTTCGTATTCTACATTCCCAACTTTTCTCATAAATGCATAAAATCAGTCTAGTTACGAGACTTTGCCGGGTTTCAAGAATCGAAACCGGTATCATAACTGTTTTCAACCCCTGCGGAAAACACATTCTCGGGGCAAATAGTCCTTTGGAGAGAGAGAGAGCCCTGGCTAAGGGCGGATGAAAATTGACTGGTCGCCGCTGCGGGCTACTTTTAATTCCGCTGGTATTGTTCTATCATGAGAATCGTACACCGTGCAGCGAGATCGCAGAATGATAAGCTAGCAGTCCAGCGCGACCAGTTGATTTTGATCCGAACTACGTCTACACACACACGCGCGCGCGCGCGTACAAGCCCGAAAACCTTTCACGGGAAATTGGAGATTTTAAAGTGACTCGTTTTAATGGAGTTAGCTTAATGAGGGTGCGGCCGCGGTTGCGAAATTGTGCGGTTACTTCGTTCTGTGTTACGTGTGCAAAAGTTGAAGGGAAGCGTCTGGCGAGCGGGAAGAAAGCCCATGCTGCGTGCGATCATGCCTTTGATGCGGTGCCGGAAAATTATGTTGTTCGATGCGCGTCGGGGCCTCCGATAGGCAGTCACGATAATGCGATCCTTCAATATTGTGGCGTGTTGTGAGTTCTCCAGATCTTTACATTTTCCAAAGTTCAATCGTCAGATTCTCTTCCGAAACGAACGTTCTAGCCGGTTTAGCAGTTTTCATTTATCGAAATAAAGTATTGTTATATTTATTGTATTTATCGGATTAAATGTATATCGTATAATAAATTCTCTAAATATCATGCTACGTGTTACAATTTTCAATAATTATATTCGCAAAATTTATTCGATGTTTTTCACGTGAAATACAAAATCGTGGACGTCACACATGTGCGACGCCGATAACGAACCTGTTAAAATTAATTATCGATCATTTTTAGTTACTCCATGTATTGTTCCCTCAACGATATTTTACCAGCAGAAAATATTATTTCGTAAAATTCTATAAAAACAGTATAATACCGACGATACACGAACAATGTACTGATACATGTTGCTTGCGTAACATTTCCCACATATATGAAAAATGGTACCTATTGTAGCATCACATAACAAGCTTACAATTAATTACTATTGCATAACAACTAAATTGGAGATTTTGTGTATTTTGTAAATTATAATAGTAAAGAAAGTAAAATAATTTAACCCTTTGCAGTCGGAGCCATTTTAACTCGAAATCTAAAATAGTTTTCCTGGCCTATAGTGTTTCCATTTTATATAACCTAGTGCATTTTGACTTAGAGTTACCACTGCGATGCAAAGGGCTAACAATATTAACCTATACTTGGTATAATGATTTTCATAAAAATAACTGGCACATTGAGATCACGAAAGATCCCAAAAAAGTGCTTAAGATAAATGCAGTATTGACATTTAAATCTTAGTTAGGGTATTAAATAATAAAAACACGGAAAAATGAAAAGCATGAACGTTTGCTGCATAAAATAGAAACACAATGTCGGGATTACGACCCCAGTAAACAACCAATTATGGATTGAAGAAGGAAATAAATTTTAACACGAGCTTTTTGCAATCGCAGCACAAAATTTCAAATAAAAATGTCGCCGAAGGATTGCGTAGACGGTCTTGCCGTGGTAAAATCCGCGAGTACGTGGCACAAATAAAACGTATCGCGGTGAAAATGCGGAATAATCGGAACGCCGACAATGTCCCGAAGAAATACGTTGGAAATTGAAAGTACAAACGTAGGAAATTTAATTCCCTGGCACATAAAGCACTCACGAAAAGTTAATTCCAATTCCGACCGGGGCGATACGCTGTTGCTTTCATATCGGCGGGATGTTAAAAGTTTATACGTTCGAGAGCAATTTCTCCAATATCCTATAACGGTGCGTGGATGTACGCGTGCTTATACACGCTCTCGCCGAGTGGCGGTGGACGATAATGGAAAGGTCGTGTTCGCAAATGTTGAGAAGAGGAAAAAATGCGATGCGGTACAAGCTCCTCGAGATCTCGAGGACGTATTACAACCCGCTTTACACCTTGGCTTTACTAATCCATTTTTCAGCACGGTCTCTCGTCTGTCTCCGGAAAAAGAATCTTCTTCTAAGGCGACACCTTGCAGTGGAACGAAACATCTATTTTCTTGGACATCGTTGACCAAAATTGATTGCCGAAGTTTTGTACTACAGTTTCATTAAATCTTTAATAAGTGATCGCAGCATAAGAAAACACAAAGAAATTAACTTTACATTCGCATTAGGTTTTATTAATATGCATTTGATTGTTACTAGAATTCTGGTCTTTTTGTTTTCCAGTTGCTCCACTTTAAATTATCCACTTTAAATCCTATTGTTTTGCAAGGTCTCAATGTTTTACATATTATTGGATATCTTATTAATAATGAAAATAAAAATCCATTAGACTAAATACTATCATAATTCAACTATATATATAATGATTTAAAGTTCTGTTCAAAACCGTCCAAGGTCTAAAATACGTGAATTCACTCCTCATGTGGTAAGGATTTAAAAAATAGACAAATTAGCTGCTAATTGCGATTAATAAAATAAATCTAATAAATAGGTATATGTATATATGTATATGTATATAATATATGTACATTACATTTATTCCATTAATCGCAGCTATTAGCAGCTAATTTTTCTACTTCTTAATTCTATTTTTTTCTTTCACCTTTTTGTGTTTCCTTATACTACGGTCACTTCTTAAAGATTTAATGAAGCTATAGTACAAAATTCGTTCCACTGTATGCATATTTGTTAGAAGGAGCGCGATGAGTTTATTAAAATCGTTCCTGATGGAAGGTTTTTATGCGATCAGATTAGGATGCGACTGTCGATCATCGAGATATATGGAATTATCGGCAACACATGGATATTCATCGAGATGGCTAACCCGATATTGACAGCAGATTCTCCAAATTAGTTTTACGATTTGGAAAATTCGTGATGTGTAAAATTATGTTTCAGAAATGAAAGCACTTTCAATGGTAAGTTTATATGATCAGCTACAATGTAATAGTTGTTGGTTAGAAGATCGTTTACTAATTTTAGTCTGAAATGAACTTAACAGTATCTTAACTTTTGTCCTTGATTATCGCTTCATGAAGGTTTGTTGTTCGTACATTGTTCGTCAGACAATAAAAAGGAATATTCAAGAATACAGTAAAATGTGGAATCTTAAGAGAAACACCTAAACTTTCTCTTACTTCGTCAGACGAGAAATCTGGATTGAAGAAAAGGTAATATACCTTAAAAAATTGATAACAACAATTGAAAAATTTGTTAACAATACTGTGACATTTTGCAAAGTTTTAACAAGCACCAAATATATTTTCCAGAATACTGAATTCCAGCCACAGAATATTGAATTCCTCAATCGATACATTTCATCCTCCTTTCTAATTCAGCAATTAGATTATTTAATCCATAAACCCAACATACAAATTAAATTCCTGGTCAATAGTGCGAAGTATCGAGTTTTATTGATCGGCTCCACGATGCCAGATCTTAAGGTACCGGAAAAGGAAATCTAGTTTATGGCAAAATACGAGACTGGAAATTATGCTCGTTCGTTTCCGAATGATTTCTATAAACGTTGAGCATCAGTTCGATAAAATGTTGTTGAACGTAGCTTCACCATAAAAATTCCCATTAATGTAGATCGATTCAAATTACAAAAAAACCTGATTACTAAATTTTTTTATTTAAAAATTACTAAATTTACTTTCTAGTAGAGAGATACATGTACAAATTTCGAGAAGTTAGCCTATCGTCGAAAAGTGAGTAGTAGATCAAATGAAAATCAGCAGCAAATAAATAACAATTCATTAGTATAACAACGACAACAATAATCCTATTAAATCTGATCAAATCGTAGTAAATATCCAGGAAGAAAATCTGCCGAGAACGAGACACGCAGCCGGAATCCCCGATTTCACAAGATCAAGTGCACCGGAAATTTCAATAAAGCGCGCACGTATCGGCGTAATTCGCGTTCAACGTGATTTTCAGGCTTCTTCAATGCCGCAGAGCCTATTGTGACCGCAGGAATCCCGTTTAACCGTTTGATACGCCAACAGTAGATAGCTCGGAAGAGTGTGACGAAAAGATCCCTTTCCACTCGACAGCATAATTTTCCGAAAAAGAAACGTTCCGCGAGCAATTTACGATGAGCAGATTCGTAAAAACGAGGAAATAATTAAAACAGCAGGAAGCAAAGCGCGGAGCTTTCCGCGCGGAGGCGTACAATAGCTTAAAATTCAATTAGCCGACTCTGATTTCGAAACGATTCCGGCACGTATTATACGTGCACGGTTGTTGTGAGCACATGTAATTAGAAAATGATTGAATCCCGGTCGCGCAGGCTCCGAACGTTGTAAATTATCGCGCGATTCAGTCCCGAATACTTCGAGGCTCTAATGCATCGGACGGAATATAGCATTCGCGAGTTAATATAGTATTCACGAGTTAATACAATATTCACGAGTTAATATAATATTCACGAGATAATATAATATTCGCGAGCCAATATACATAGTATTCGGCTCGTTGTACAATGGTTCCCGTCGCTATTGTAGGCCTCTCTGCGCCCATATGATTTAGTTTTACGCATTTCGCTCGTCGACACTCGGCCATGCCCTTCGATTTCCATGGAGTTCGGGCCCCGTGCATGCACAATCAACGGATTTGATACTGACAAACAGAGCGTGCTAAAAAGACTCACCGATCGCGGTCGACTTCTTCACGCATTTCGGCACGCCGTCCTCGGTTCTGCAGTATTCGTTCTCCCCGCAGACGGTGCTCGCGCAGTTGGCCTCTGCGAATCACACGAATCACGCGTTTACGTTAAAACGTCTCTTGCGAACAGGATAGGTTTCGTTATTTAACCATTTGCTGTACTTTAACCGGATCTGGGTAAATGTATATGCTTCGTTCGAAACAGTAATTTATTTCTGTATTAAATGTGAAACCCCAGTTGAAATACTTAAGTGATTTTTTATTGATTTTTGATTGTACGTGAAACGAACCACTTGAGTATTATTTCCATGAAATTGTGCATTGTTAAAAGCAAACAAATGTTACATGTTCCAGTTACGTTGGGTAATTAAAAAAAATATACGATAAAGCTTGTTCTTTTTAAAATTGTATGTGTTTGTGCTGTTTTTTTCTATAGGTTTATTTTCTCTCATAAATGTTAAACGAAAGAAATAGAATTTTAAATAATTCATACAAATTTAGAAACGTGAAATACTACTTCTAATTATTATTTCCAGTACATCTTAAGAAAATACTACTTCAATTGATAAACAAAAGTATCTTCATTAACGATTTCCAAATATTTTTACAATTTTTTATTTTTTATTTACTTTGCATAAAAATCCGCAGCCTAGTAATAAAAGATACGAATACTTTCACACTTCTAATGTCAACAGGCTTTTTTGATATAGCAAGAATTTACAGAATATAAAAATTAAATCTACACGATTTTAAGTACAGGCAACTTTCAGGAGCAAGTGTTAAGGAGGCGTCGAGGCCAGCCTGATTGCCATAAATGAAACCTGGACTATGTCCGATGAATGTTGAGAAATTAAATCTCAACAAGGACACGTTGATGCAAATGTTGTACGAGTGCTATTTTTGTAAGTTATGCAGGCAATGTTTCATGAATCATAGAACAGCGTGCATTATGGAATACTGCATCAAAACGCACTATCGCGTGCAGACGTGAATAAACAAAAAAATATATTTTTCAGTTAAAAAAGAAGTCAAATAACTGTGAACATTTTAGTCGATTCTACAAGATTTATAAAAATTTTGTTCGCGAAAAAGCAAAAACTGTCTCGTGTAAGATAACTTAATAATTTCTTTTGAGATCATCGATAAAAACAATATAAGCATCCTTCAAATACAGCACAGTAATTAAAACGCCTCTTAATTAGCTACAATGTTAAATCCATGCAGCTACAATTATTTCTACTATACTGTGAATCTTTATGCAAAATCATAATTTTATTCTTTGATTATAAGAAACATGGACCACGCGAAGATTGACTTCTTTCTCACCTTAACAATTTTAGTAATTAACAAATAAAATGTTCTAATATTTTTACTCTTCCATCTTGCGTACATTTATTTTTTGCATAACTACATAAAGTCTGTAGTCTAATGGAAGTTGCAATTAACGTCTGAATATGCACCAAATGCAAAAGTAAAAACGTAACAGAAACAGCAACCATTCTAATGCTTAAGGTTGGAAACAAATATTATTATTATTATTATTATTATTATTATTATTATTATTATTATTGTTATGTATAATGTATTCTGTGGCTTCTCGACACAATATATTTCACAGATAAATGATATTAATCAAAAAGAGTCGAAACGTTGCATGCATAATTTATGAAAGTAGCACAGAACGTAAATTACCTCAATCAGTGATTTCATTAAATTACCACGGTAAAATCGTCAACCGGCAATATTTATTATTAAGTTCCTAATTTCGTGTCATAAATCGCGCTATTTCGTGGTAACCACCGCGTCACAATCAAAGACGACGATTAACGCATTGTATTTCACGTTCGCCTAAACGTTAATATGTTATTTATTGACATTATCGATCAAAAAGCACATAATTTCATATGCGGTTAGTCGTTAACTATTACACACCGATTTAACATTCAATAAGCTCGTAATTGATTGAAGGGCAGTCGAGCAATCAATAATTTATACACTAAAAGCAACGTTCGCAAAATACAATGGTCCAATCGCTATATGTATAATTAATTACAGCCGACTAATACGTCATTTCGGTTGGTAATTATGAAAAGTAAAAGTTCACAAGAAACTGGACTATGAATCCTTCCGCGGTAATTAGTATCCAAAGAACTTCAAACAAACAAAATATTCACAAAAAATTCATATTAAATTTCAGAATTGAATGAAATTTTGGAAATAATATTTGGAGATTGATGAAGATGAATAATTTGTAATAAAATTCACATATTAAATTTGAAAACTTCATTCACAAAATTGTGAATAAATATGGAAGATTAATGAAGATTAATTATTTGTAATAAAATTCATGTTAAATTAAAAAATTGAATGACACTTCGGAAATAATTATAGAAGATTAATGAAGATTAATTATTTCACACAAAATTCATATCAAATTTATACATTGCGTGGTATTTTACAAATAAATATCGAAGATTAATCATTTGAAATGAAATTCACGATGTTTCATAAATATGCATATAAATTCATATTATATTTTCGAATTAAGTGCGGACAATTTTGATCTGCGAAAGGGCTGATTTTATTTGCAAACAAGGAGAAGTTAATTTGCATAAAAGTGAATTTGACGTGCACAAAGATGGGTAAAACCATAAAATTATTAATCCTATTTGCGAAGAGATGAACCCGATCTACAAAAAAATGAGTTTCGAGTGCAAAAACGGTTCTGTTCGAAAAACAGTGTTAATCACGCGTCTCGTCTATAGACGTTAATAAAATTAGAACCCCGAAGCGGACACAAAGCGTCACCGTTTCGCGATCCCGAAGTTGACGACACCGGAATCTGTAGTTCACCAGCTATAATTATTAGACCACGCAGAGACGCGGTATACCATGTCATCGGTTCTCCGTTACGAGAGGCAGATGACGTATCAGCACGTCATCATCGTCTCGTCTTCGACGGGCGTCATCAGTTTCCAGGTTTAAACGAAAGGACGCGACGGCCATTATAGGTAAAAAGACGACACCGTCGCGTCATCGTACGTAAAAGGAGACATCGGCGTAAGTAAAAGCAAGCATCGCCGGCGTCATTGGTCGTCGATTTCGACTATAAAAAGCGGCGGGTGATCGCGTCATCCGCCGAGCCGGGATATAAAAATACACGCGATTGATCGCGAGAGTGTTAACGAAGGGTCGCCGTAGGATCGATCCCCGTGTTCATTCTCGATCGGCGTGTATGAAAAAGGTATTTACGGCTAGGTCAACTGCATTCTTACCGCCTGGATGAGTTTTCGTGCAAGTCGGATAACGACCGCAGTTATCCCGCTGGTAGATCGAGCAGGGATCTTCGGCCATCACGCATACCTCGTCCCTCCTGCAGCCGATGTCCTTGCATGTCCTTCCGTATTCTGCGAGCAGAGAGCAGTAATTCGTTTTGAGTTCACGTTTAGTGGCGAAAGTTCCGAGCCATGATCCCGCGATTGGATACGGTTCATTAAAACTTCGCCACCGTAGAGGCGCGTGTCATAAATGGAATTTATACCGGAGCTCGGTGGCTTCGCGCTCGATCATTCGGATACCTTAATCCGGATCGGACACGGACAACTATAACGGGACGACGCGTGGCTTCGGTAAAGTGGCCGCGTTCAATATTTACACGATCGCGGTTTTATACCGGAGTTCCGGAACACGCCGCGCCGCGGTCCACAGTTTGCCGGACTTTTGTGCGCCGTTACTGTTCCCGCACTTTATACAGCCGCGATAAAACGGTGCCATATTTCCCGGCCGCATTAGGAACGGCGGAGAACGCCCGGGCCACGGTCCACCGAAACGTTTTCTCAAATGTCGCGGTTGTTATGCGTGCCGGTTAGCGTAATCGATCGCGCACACAAACAAGCTTCGAATTCCTCGTGAATACTTAAATCCGTTGAGCGAATCTCTGACACAAGTGACGGATGCGTCGAGGAATTTCAGTACCTAACTAGCATTCATCGATGATACTAATTTACAACGTAGATCCACGAACTGTTGCAACTTTTCGCGTGAACTATCTTCGAAAAATATTACTAGGATTAATTATACGCACGGCACAGTATATAAGTCTGTTAACCATTAAATTGCGACAAATGAGAAGTTTGCGAATTAATTGTAACAAAATAATGCCACTGACAATGCAAAGCACAATTTTTATTTTCAGATCACATACAGGTGAACTTGACCAGAAGAGAAACAACAGAAAAATGTCAATGTTTTTTTAGGGAAAAAATAGCCCCCCGGACAATTTTTTTTTAGTTATTCCGTGGTCAATATAAATGCTGCTATTTTATTGTTTATTTATGAAGAAATCGATTTACCGTGATCATGCGTAACTCATTTTAAAAGTAAACTGGACTTACGCTGGTTGGCTTCTGAACCGTCCATTTATGCATCTGATCGCAATTATTATGTTTATAAGAATTAGTAACTGAAGAATTTTTGCCTTCAGCCGCTGAAGTTTAGCAGTTTAATTAAATCGAAGCTGTGTGTAATTAAGGCAACCTTCATTTGAACGAGGATTTTGGTACAACAAGTGTGTGTGCTGATGAACTATTGTACGACGTCGTCGAAGCTTTTAAAAGAAAAGGCACACCGCCATGATCACGTTATAAATTGTGTAATATTAAGTATAACCTTTGGACGTATCCTGTGCCCACAGATGAACTATAAGGACAGGATGAAACTAACAAGAGGAGCTGTAAAAATAAGTCGACTCGTGTTGATCGATTATCGTGAAAAATGTCTGGAATATTCGAATTTTCTTCCCCGTTGTGTCCTCGGTTGAACAAATCTGCGTTTTGTCCTCGAGTTCTAGAGCGAGCACAGGAATGAGATATTGCTTCATTTTTCACTAGAGTCTGTGCCGCAGAAGAGTCAAACGCCTGCGAGCAAGCTAAAAAGTTGATCGCACGAATTGCACGTGACGTCAAATATAATAAACAAGTTAATTGCAATGTTAAGGCAATGTTTTACCAGAACGGCAACCCGAAAGCACTTGATAGCGAGGTTCGAACATGTGACGCTCAAGTACTGCGCGGAGAAACTGTCAAAGTTCTGTAGAGTACACGAAGCTACGAGCACGAGAGAGTGAATGTAGTGCAAAGTATGCAGTCGTTAAGTAGTATCGCACTTTCTTCGTGTACACAGGATGCCCTGATACAGTAAAATTTCAATTAACCGGCGTGCTTGGGACTTCAGCATTGCCGGATCATCAAATATTCTGGATTATTGGGGCTACATTTGTAATCAGGTTGAAACGATGAAAACAATTGAAAACCGATTACAACTGTACAATGCAATTTATTCAGCAGAATAATGTATGCATTGAACACGCGATATAATTTAAGTTTTTTAAAATAATGCCCGTATGATCTGCTTCGTAGAAATCGATTGTTTATTTTAAAAAATCACTTGATTGTGGGCGAAGATTCATTATTAAATTTATATTAAATTCGTGCACGTGATGGTTTCTTTCTATCGTCTATTTCTAATCGGTTTTTAATCTTCAATTTTGTATCCAATTTAAAAATTACATGTTTCCGTTTTATTAATGTAGAAGCTTCAGATGAACCAGGCTTTGAAGATATTTTAGTGCACCATGACAAAAGTATTCTTTCAAATGTGAACTGGGACTAACAATGAGACTAAATCTATGATCAAACGATTTAAGATTTTGCCCGTGTTTGATAAATCTGATATCTGAACGAAAACTTAACCAAATAGCATATTTATATTATTTCTAATACAGAAATATACAAATATGATATTTCGTTAAGCTATTCTTTAAATATACATAAATTAAAAAGAATGTAAAAGAAAAATATGCAAATATGACGTTTTGTTAAATTTTCGCTTAGATGTTGGTAACAATGTGAAAGTAACTCTGAGTCTATAATTATGCACACGACTCTGTGTAAAGTGGAATAAGCTGGTGGTCTCGTGTTTGCGGCAACAACGGACAAGTGACTGAAGAAAAGCCTACGCGCGCCGGGTTATCGGGTTTTCCGAATTACTGTGTGTGCCGGATTATTGGTATTCTACTTGTACATACTTCTAATCACGAGTGCACAGACATGGCTAATCGACCCGGCAAGGTAAAACTGTTGGACGCGGTAAATATGTTTACATTCCGGTGACATTAACTGAAGAACCCTCGCCCACGCAGGGTCCAGCAAAATGTCAGACAGTGTCACGGCGGCAGCCGAGCCTAATGTAACTGATATACATGAACCTGTTGTTTAGCGAGTGAAATGTAACTCTATTAACTACTGGATACGATACTCGACCTCAACTAATGATCTGCATGTTACTCGAATTACAGCTCGGATGTCAACGTTGCCAATGGATGCTACTCATGATATGATCGAAGGCTTGCTTAGCTTCTATTAATAAAACCAGATTTTCCCACGCCGTTTTAAAAGATTGTTAATTGTCGAACATCGACGAGTCTGACTCGTGACGGACGTTTCTAGTGATAGATATACGAATGTTATTCCGTTTTTTTATAAAGTTGAAATGAAAAGTGCGTTCTCTTGATATTTACTTATTCGTAAAGCAGGAGACTGCATTACTTATATTATTAATAAATAGTATGACAATAATTTAAAATCTATTATTTGATAGGTAATTGTTACGGTAATCGATTATAATCTCTTAATTTTATTAAGATTCGCAAGAGGTGAAACTATTGAAAAAATAATTGATGTCACATAACTTTGCTCTGTAATTTTAATTGAATTGTATGAAATACTTTTTAATTTTACGTCATTTCTTTCGGCTTTTGTCGCGGCCGTCGATGTATTAAGGGGACAATTTCAGTAGTTCTTTCTGCAACTATTTTTGAGATAACGACCCAGTTAAATAACGATTTAGTATCGGTGAGAATGAAGTCTTCTTACACCGGACTGGATGCATCTATTGTGCATTTAGCTGGCGTTATCCTCCCATCGCTGTAACGCCGCTAATCGTAATTCTATTCGAGCACCGCAGTGTCATCCCCATATAACCCCATCGATTCTCAATTATCTAACCAGTAGGAGAAGGAGAAGGTCGCAAGGAGAGTCAAGAAGGGAGAGACAGGGAGAGTAAGAGAGCGCGAGAGGGAATGACAGAGAGAGAGAGAGAGAGAGAGAGAGAGAGAGAGATCACGTGAGTGAGTGAGTGAGTGAGAGAGAGAGAGAGAGAGAGAGAGATCGCGTGAGTGAGTGAGTGAGTGTGTGTGAGAGAGAGAGAGAGAGAGAGATCGCGTGAGTGAGTGAGTGAGTGAGAGAGAGAGAGAGAGAGAGAGAGAGAGAGAGAGAGATATGGAGCAGTCGCTGAGTTAACGCCCATCATCGTGTTACCCATAACCACCCACGACTGGGGAAGGCCTTGCAAAGAAGGCAGAAAAGGGTGTGAATACGAAGAAGGTATATTAAAAGCTAGTCTCTAATGATTCCCTCCTGAACAGCTCTTTTAGATTCATCCTATACGGGGACAACAAAAGGTGAGAACAATCGGCCAGGGTTAATCTAGCGTGAAGCCGTGTACAAAGGGTGTCCAAATATCCAGCGATGCCTATGTGACATAAACAGATTTACATATTTACGCGATGAAAATTTTGTCGGAGCCGTTCATGCGTACAATGCTCCCCCATTGTGTGGACTAATAATGAGAATTTGTAATATACGACATTCCATAGGTGCTAAAGGGCAGAATAAAAAGAATAAAAAGAACAATACAATAAATTTTGATCATTCGCTCGACATTCGTAATTTTTTTCTTCGAATGCATTTTTGAAGAATGTCATTCAAATCATGTGAAATTAATATTTATACCATGCGACGGCAACCTGATTTGGCTGCAGGTTAAAAGCAACCAAGAAGAAAGTATTAAGAAGACGTATCGAGTCAGTGGTATATTAATTTGAAAACAATCTTTTAGTCAATAATAAGATAAGTTTTATCGTGAAAATAATTACAATACGATTTTAAACTTCAAACATAAAACTTCCAAATTCTAATTCCAATTATTATAAAGACAAATATAATTGCTAAATTATCAAATGTGCCACTTAGTGACTCGCGTCATAGGTTGCCGGAGCCTAATTCAGGAAATATGCATTATTATTTGCAATGCACTGTCTGTGTAATGCTGGATTTGTCTGACTGTATTTTGACATGTTTTAGAGTTTCAAAATGGAAATATTACATTTGAACGGAGACAAGAAAACTTTCTAGATAATCCCATATGCAGTCGCGAAGATGCAACTGTCTACAAGTAGATTGATCAGTTCCAATGCGACGGAGAAGTGAAAACAAAAATATGTGATACAAAAGAAGTATAAAATGTGGTGAAAAAGTAGTATCGAAGCTATCAACTAGAATATGTAATTTGTAATTCGATATGATTGAACGAATAAAAAGCGCCTAAAAAGAAATTGTCGCATTTGCATACTAAATTAAGAAAAGACAGTTCAATACAATTTTAAATCAAGTGAAAAAGAAATGCACTGTGTCCCCAAAAGAACTTATAACTCTAATGCTATTTAGTAGATTGTAGATCAGTTGCAACAAAAACTGTTCACAAATAAAACTTTCTTTCTTCTTTTAATAATTCTTTTTAATAGTTTCAGTGAGTTAAAAATAATTAAATAATTAAATAACCTTAAATTCTTTTAATACTTTTATTATTTAAAATTTCACGCACCCATTTATATTAAAAATCCATAAAATTCGCAATCCACCAATTAACTTCTACGTTGCAGATTCTATTTATCGATTAAAAACACAATATCGTTATTTATTGTTAATACAATTGTTAAGTCTAAACGCCATTACGATCGTAACATTTTGCGCCCATATTGATTTAGCTGTCATAATTAAGGTCAAGCAATTAATTGCATGCAATTACTCAAACACACCACGATTTCGATTCCATAATTTCGTGGTAATTATATCGAATTAAATAAGATTTATTGAAAGAAACGAAACGATATATAACGCGTAAGTGAAACAACAAATAAAAGGACCTGGAATATTAGTACTTTGTTTATGCTAAGTAACGATTGTGGCACTGTGAGAATTGCACGAGTTACGTAATTTTAATTAACCTGTAATCAAGATACATTCTCTCGTTACCTGCGTTACCGAGATAATACGATTTCTTGGATATCGTGCAAATGCTAGTTATGCATATTAGTACAAAACAAATTTGCATTTAATAATCCGTTTCGAGCCGTATAACCTCGTTCGTCGCTGAACGTAATATTTTAACAAACTGTGAAAATTTGCGTACATATTTCCGCAGATCAAGTGTACACTTTTCAACATTTTTAATTCATCTTTCAATACACTGACTTGAAGAATGATTAATAGACCATGCATTTTATGCTTATATGATAAAAATGAGTGATTAATAGCAAATAGATTTTCCGTCGTAATCTATTCTCATGAATATTCTATAACAATATCTACAGAACATAAGATTACAATTATTTTTAAGATTCGAAGTATTAATTGCCAATTGTTTTCCATTTTCCCAAAAGTATTTAAAATTCTGGATAAATAAAAGAAAAATGCAAAGATCTCGATATTATTTTCAGTCGATGAAATGCTTCTTGCAACCGATGCAGAAATATTTTTATTTCGCACAAATGTCTAGATCTATCCAGTAAAAAACAGAACCATTAAAAAGACGACGAAGCACTTTAAATATGCCGTAATTAGCATATTCAATTTCCATCATATTTCATTCAAGCAGGAGCCCGCCAGTACATTTATAATTTGCACACGAGCGAGTACGAAGTTTTTGAAACTCGATACAGTAACCCGTACAACCTCCAATAATTATTCGGCCAAAGTTTTGATTGCATTTGAAAGGGCTTTTTCGCGATCAACGGAGCACCCCTGTTCCCCTCACAAAAGCTAATTAGGATCAAGATTAAAGCCGATGTGTGGAAACTTAATACGATTCCGACGGAAGGGGTCCAAGCCAACTAATTCACGCCAGCGAACTTCCTCTAATCTTTTATATCGCATTAACGCCATCAAATTTACACCGAGCTAACAGATGCGCCTAGATCATATTATTAAACCGGGACGCTTTATCTGAAAACGATCATTTCCAGGTATCACCGATCATCGCCAATATCGAGGAAAAATTCCCTAAAAATTTTGCTTTATTCTCGCCAAATTCTATCGTTCAATTTAACCGTTTGTTTCACGATTTATTTTCAAAGAAACATGCGTGTGCAGACAGTTTAATTAAGCGCAACTCTATGCGAGGAGTTATCACGAAATGAAACTAAAATTGTTGTGTTTTTATTCAGTATATTTTATAAATATGGACACTATTTCATTCGTAATAAAGTAATGCTATGTCAATATTAAATAAAAATTGAAAAATTACCCCCCCCCTTTTAACATTACAATGAAATTAAGAAAAAAGTTCTTAATTTTTTTATCTCTTTATTTTCTCAAATTCTTAATTCTAATTGAAATGATTGTGAACAAAATTTACAAACTATTTAAATTCCTTTTCAATATTGTTTATTTTCTAATAATTCATTATAATAAACTGATCATAATTATTTGATTTACTATAATTATAATCAAAATGCAATATAATTATATATAATTATAATCAAATTTGTTTCGATTTAGACGAAATAAATAAGATACATATATAAAATAAGGAGCCCTATTGTAATAAATATAACCAATGAACTGTCTCAAAGGCAAAATTGAAGGCTTGCTAGCGTGAATCTGGCGATGGTCATAATCATGCATACGAAATAATTTGAATTATTCCGGTTGGAATTTCGAGTTTTATAACCGGCTGGATAAATCACAGGTATTGAACTTAAAACAATTACCCGTAGACAAAAAGCACGCGGAAGATTCACGGCGCATAAAACCGAAACAAAAACGGAGACGGGCAGTTTTATTGGTGTTGCGCAAACCCGGCGTATAAATCGCATGATAGCACGAAAAGGGTGGAGCAATAATTGTTAACTCGGTGGAAGCGATTAACGAGATTCCTCTGCCGTTAAAGCGAGTTTGAATACGTCTGAAAAAAAGATGTCTCTGTACGCGGCCTTCAAACAAACGATGCTTGATTACGTAAAACCCCTGATGCTCCAGCACAATTCTTACGTGAAAAAATACGGCGACCGGCACAAAGAAGGAAATTAACGCCGCCGTGTATATTCAACCCTATCGCAGAAATTTCACGAGGGAGCATAATGCATTGAGGAATATCTGTTCAGCGTTATGCATCAATTTTTCAGATGCAAGATTAATTACAATTAATATTGTACTTTAGTGATACAATTGTAACTTATTTTAATGATAAATTTATATAATATTTTAGTTTACATATTTTACTTTTATTTTATTTTATTAGTTACTTATTTTAGTTTTTATATTTATAATATTTCAGTTTTATTCTTCGTTAATTTACCTACTTTTTGTAAACGTGAATTTATTGCTAATAATATTCCGCGGAGGAAGAAATTGTTCATTGTAAAAGAAAAAGAATGTGCTACAAGAATGTGCACTGGCTAGAACAAATGATAAATCGAACAATGAAATTGTGAATGACAAATTGTGTGAAATTTAAAGAAAATTTAATACATCTTGGAGCAGTTGAAGGTGGAGTTTTCATTTTTGAGGAAGACATAAACGGAAGACAAGAAGTGCAGTCGTGTCACAAGGAAACGTTTTCAAGTGATATTTGACATTGCACGATACTGATCCCATATCTGTCGGTTTCTCCAGTGGTTTCCTCTTCCTTGTTCAACAGGATTAGGAAGCGGAAGAGGATGAAGCAGCATTTATGACAAGGTCGATAAAATTATATTGACCAGGAATTTTACTCTTGAAACCGAACTGTATTGCTATGGTCGGAAATTTTCGATATTGTACTTATTTATATCTGCTTGTATACTACTGTATAAAAAATTCCATTCAAAATCGATTGAATTTTTGGAGTAGTTTAATCAAATTTATCACTGTTTTCTGAACTCCTGATTTTAAATAAGATATTTCGTATATGAATTAAAATAATAGTTCTTCTTCATGAGAAAGGAATGTATGAGTGAATGAATAAATGAAAAGAAAATGAATGACGAATGGAAGAAATATATAAATGAAATACAATATTTTTTTACATCTGTTACAGATCATTGATTACTAAATCAGTTTATTCTGGCATGAGTTCGTAATTAAATAAGCCTATTTATGATTTAAGACAATGCTTCTGTCTTTATAAAAGAACAAGGAAATGAACGAACGAAATACTGAATAGATGGGGATAACAAAAACGAATAAATATAGATATGGATATAAAAATTGAAAAATATTAACAATTTACTTACTGGTGTAAGACGACGCATTTGGTATAGAAGAAATAGTAATCATCACCCCCAACAGGGCACCCAGCGTTGAACTGGAAAACATTTTCTGAAACAGAGAAATTATTCACTTAATAACAAATGATATGTATATATTTCCATTAAATTTGATTAATCTTTCTCGACCACAAAGACTATTTTCAAAACTCCTGAATAATCGATGTTGCGCTTTATACATATTAATCGATATTAATAACTACCAGAAACATTACTAATAAGTTATTAGTAATAACATACTGTGTTATTGCTATCGGCTTCTCGTGTAAAGCAATTATGAAGCGATAACAATTCGGAGCGAATTTGAAAATATTTGCAGTTGTACTATGCGAATGATATGCATAATATTTAAGTAACGAGAATGGAGTGGATGTGTCGAATAAAAAAATACCGGTACAATAACATAATATCTAATAACCAATTCAGGCCGAGGGGAATAAATCGCTTTTAATAAATGTCTGCACAGATCAGGAATGAAAATATTTGCATAACGATAAAGAAGAGTATTGATAATGCGCAAGTAAACATCAAAAAGTCAATACAACCGCAGCATCCACAAACTCTAGATCGCCACAAATAAACTGCAATTACTAAATTTATATTCCAAAAACAACAAGTAAAACATCACATTTAACGAAAATCATAATGCACAAATACAGTGTGTACTTTCGTAAATGTACAAAAGGCATATTATCAAATCGGAAAACATTTAATATCGACTCGTATGTTGAACATTTAATGTAGCCGGATTTCGATACGAAGTATAAATAATAGAAACAAATATTAAACGTTATTTCGAATTTTCAATGAATTTCAAATAACATATTAAATGTAATAAATTTTCGTTTTGGAGGAAGGATCACATAAAGAAGTGCAATTATAATAAAACTGAACAATGCTACAATTTTTCACTTTGGAGATGCACGTAACATAAACAATTATAATCGTTACAATAACCAAAATAGCTGTGTAACGAAATTGACAAAATCACAAGGAAAATAGAAATGTGATGACTAATAACAACATTGATTAACACAAAATCGAAGACAGCTAACAAATTACTGCTTAAACTCATTTATTTCAATTAACACAAAATACTACACTGTGCCAAAGTATAAATATAATAATTACAAAAACAGCTGTAGAGAAATTATCAAAATTACAAGGAAGAATAGCAGTCTAAAAATTAGTAACGAAATTGAATTATACAAAAATGAAGAAAGATCGCGAAGTACTTTTTAAAATTGTCTATAAACTAACACTCAATACCTGTCAAAGTATAAATACAATAATGACGGTAATAGCTATAGAGGTATTGACAAAATTGCAAGGAAAGAAGCAATTCAAAAGAAAGGTAACGAAATTGAGTTATACAAAAGCATCGATAGCTCTCGAAGTGCTTTCGAGAATCGTTTATTTAAATTAACACCAACTGATACGCTGTATCAAGGTCCAAGCACCGCTCCGAAATTCAAATTCGACCGCCAAATTCCTTTCCCCGGATTCGTCCTTGTCTCACTCGCACCGTCTAACCTCACTGTCGCCCAATCCTTGAAGCAGGTGCGCCTAACCTCAAACGCGTTGAGTAACACAACAAGCGACACGCTAATTCCCCAAGAACAGTTCCCGTGCTACATTGGAGCACTCGTCCATTTAAATGGCTAACAGAGAACCGTCCGGAATCATCGCATTGGAAACGTGATGCTCGAATCGATTGACCTTGGCAAACAGCACATACAACAGAATTGCGTCGTTCGTCGCCAGCGGCCGACAACGTATTATTTTCTATCTCGTATCTGGCACGATTATGTCCGTGTTGTCGCACGTTGCTTCCACAAAATGAAATAATAATCGCGATGACAGCTGCGGTACTTACCGAAAAAAAAATTGTTGCTCGCTTTATAATGAAACAACTACTCCACCACGTAGCCAGCGGAACACTGAACACTTGGTGAAATTCAGTGTCGTTACTGGCCTGACGTTGCCGTGCACCGGAGCGAGATAGACAATGAAGGCGCGCACGAAAGAAAGAGTGGGGAACTATACCGAGAACGAGAACTATGTGGCGCGAACGTGACGTAAAAGGAAGCTGAACGCTGCGGTGAGTGCATATAATCGCTTTACTGACCTCAAATGAAAATAAAAATCTTGTCTTTTTTCCCGTTATTTTTTTTTCACTTTTTCCGCCGGGAGGATGCCTTTTCATTTTCGGCCAGACCGCCGAATTCCCGGCACCTTTTCAACCGTCAATTTTAACCAGACAGAGAAGTAGGGTTACATTTCAAATTTCCTCTACCCACGGGTGGAATTGTATTTTATTGGATAATCGTTGTACATCGTTCGGAATCGTGTAATTTTAACAGGAATCGTTTGAACAATTTTTTCGACCCGCTCGGATAATAGCGGGAGATGTAACAGTTCGGAAGAATCGATTTTTGAATACATTCGCCGCATCTCGTGCAACTTTTATTATAGATGAAAAGTAAAATCGCGGTTGATGGATGAATATTTTATTTACATTCAATTATGGAACTGGGATTTGTATTCGTTTTTGATGTACTGTTGGTTTTTTTAGTCGGAGACATAGTGGATTGGGTTTTTCGAAAAGGGGATTTTAAAAAGGGTTTTCAGCATAGACATTTTTTCCAATTCAAGCTTCTTTTTGTCCTCTTCGCATGCATACGGTCTTTAAAAAATCCTACGCGATAATCGCCATTTTAAATTCCTAATGATCTTCTAAAAAGCCCTAGAAGTTATCGTCGGCAACTTCGAAGTTTTAAAAGCCGTCGAATTTTTAATAGTTCGAGAACTCGTTCGGGTACTTAGAATCTACAACTTGCATTTCAAAATCTTCGCTCGCTCTTTCGGTAGTTAACGCATCTCTATCTCCGACAAAATCTGTTTAATATTTTATCTTCCCATTAAGTTATTTATCGCTATAATCGAACAATGATAATCCTATGTATACATATTTATGTATACGGTGGATTAAAAATTATGGAGCAAGGGAAATTATAATTTAATAGCTCTGCATCATTTCATCCGTCATTATCTCGGCTCGAATATCGTAAAATAATGAAATAATATTGCATCGTCGGAGGTTAATTAATTTCATATCAAATGGGATTCATTCTGGAATGTACTTTTAACAAATACTTCGGAGCTGCCCAAAATTTGCCTGTATTTTCCTGTCGTCGACGTTCCGATAATAAAGAAAATAATTAACTGGTGATTAATCACAATCAGAAATCCAAAGTACGCGTTGAATCATGGAGCACGGCATTGCAAATTCATGATGTCATTCTATTTATGATGTTGAATGACAGAAACATCAAATTATTTTTTCATGAAGAACTATTGTAGATAATCGTGCTCGCAAGATACATTTTTATTTTTGCTTGAGATGTTCATTTTCATCGACTTGATCTTATTTTTGTTGACTCAATTGATGTTATTTTCATCAACCTAATTAATCTTGTTTTATTCGAGTTAATTAAACGTGTTTTACTCGAATTAAAAAATTAATCTTGTTTTACCCAACTTAATTAATCGTGTTTTACTCGAATTAATTAATCTTATTTTACTCGACTTAATTCACCTTATTTTTATCAACGTGATGAATCTTACATTATAGAAGGATCACGAGTGCGCTATTAAACGCACTTACTACGTATAATCTACTATACAGTTCATTCTATTACGTGCCTCAATAACGTAGTTTTCTGTACGTGTCATCTACAGGCCGTGCTATCTGTTCCGATATATCTCATTCAAGTGCAGTAGAAAAGATTGCTCAAAGAATTCCTATCTGTTAGATTCATGCAAATTATGCAACAGGTCAGGCGTTGTTTATCGCAAACGTGAAATGATTTTCTGCCATTCGGTTTGCTCGCAAATATATGTGTGTGAAAATATCATTTAAACGTCGTTTGAATAACTCGTTTCGTATCATTTTTTTGGACTAAAAAATCTTTGCAATTAAGCAATTTCCAGTGACAAATTCCGGAGTTTATACTGTCTTGTAATGTTTTCACCGTAACTGAATCCATATAGATGAAACTGTATTGATCGTTCGAGGAATAATGTGAAACACAAGGCTGCATGTAATTCGTTGCATTTTGCTGAAGCTTCCAACAATGTTGGTTTGAATTAATTTTGTATCGCTTCGCATTCTTCGTTAATATTCTTTGCAGTTCTGTTCGATATCGAATCTTCTCTAGTTTACGTAACGCTGTAATATTTCAGGATCTATTATTTCTTCACCGATTACTAATGAGCATATTGCGGAGCTTTGCAAATAATATATTGAATGTTACTGTAAATAATATATTGATAGTAAAAAGCCACTGAAATTTTTATTGTTTCGATACTTACAGTCTGTTTTACAGTTAATATTACGAAGCATGTTTTACTGAAAAATGTACTGTTTCTACAGTGAACATTACGCAATATTAATATTACAATAATTTCTACGGTTTTTACGGTAAATTTTACAAAAGTGTACGTAAGCGTGAAAAATCTGCAGTCCATTAATCAGATTTTGATATTCTAACGCGTTGTGTAGACAAGGTTTCTTAATTAGCATATTCCGGAGTAATTTATTCTACGCCTTTGTTAATAGTTGACAAGAAAATTTCAGTGGTGAAGTTCGTGACTAGTAACTCGGTTACATTAAACTTGAAAAGCGCAATTTAATGGAGTTCCCAAGAGGGTGAATAGCCAGAATCTTCAAACTTGATAGAATCTGATATACACAGCTGTACAGTGCGGAATGTTTGTTGATTATTCAAGCAAAGTAATACCGAACATTCAACTACCTATTGACATTGTACGTACATAGTTTAAGAATTAACTCTCGTCTCTCTCTCTCTCTCTCTCTCTCTCTCTCTCTAGAGTTAATCCGACACAGTTCCCGCACGTACCGAATAAATAGCATGTTCCGCTATTGATTGTAAATGATGTAAGCAATCCTACGTCAAACTTATCTCGATTCACTTTGGATGTGAACTCTAATTAAATTAATGGAATCCTCATCATTACCTATGTCAATTTAACTATGAGAAACAACTTGGGTCTTTAAAATATCGTGTTAAGACTGCAGGTGTCCGATGAAGATTTCAAAAGCAGAATAATCTAGACACGTATTTATTCCATTTAATTTCTTGTACTATGATTCCTTTCACAGCTAAGTCAAATAGTACTTCTCTGTTGTTAATAAATTTATGATCTATGTGAATAATATAAAAAATACATTATATTTGTGATCTTCATGTCCGTATATCAATTGCTAAATATCGACCTGAGAGAAATTTAATTTAGTTCTACTATTTAAACAAAGTGAACAACGTGTATACGTAGCAGATTATGTTCAGAATGTTTGTAGCTAGACTGGATTATGGTGCAAGGAGTTGATATTTAACCATTGGAAAATTTATACAATAGACATCAATTTCCTTTTCCATGTAACAAATTATGAATGACAAAGAAGTTCCACTCGCTGTCACTGGGAAAGAACAATCGTAGAGGAAAGAGTTAATTAACCTCCTGCGCCCTACACATTACTAGTCAATTAGTGAACAGTACGCCTGGCCTTTAACACTAAACCTACCGAGCACTAAAACTGACCGACATACGTTGTTTTATGAGAATGATAACACTGAATTTATTTAGACACGTCTCCATTTTTATTTCAATGTATATTAAGAAAATTATAAGAAATCTATTCAATCGTTTCTTGTAACAGTGTCTTGAATAACAAATGTGAAACCGGTTAAAATGACTAGCATGGTAGATCTAGTGTTAAGAGCGCAAGAGGTTAATATTTAAGTATTGATGAATTGACTTTTTTGTAAAATAGCTACGTAAACATTAATTTCTGTCTTAACCCCCTGCAATTTACGACTTCTTTCAGAGCTACGTTAGCACTTCTTCGTTGTCAATAATTTCTCCAATTAATGCAGACAGTTTTTGTTTCTTGTATGCCTTCATTTACTTTCTTCCCTAGATTTTGGCAACAAAGGAATCAAAATATTCTCTTCCGATTTAGAAGAATTTTAAAATAAAGTTAAATTAAACTTAAGATGAAGTTGCACTCGCAATTATTTATCCTCAGCGCCGCAGACATTTCTTCCTTCCCAATAATCTCAATCTATATCATGGTTTTCGTCTCGTTCACATCCTAATTCTGATCTATATTCAATAATTTTTCAAAACATATCTTTGAAGGTACTTTCTGCTGACTCATTAGCCCCTCTGTTCTTCCTAATATGACATATAATTTCCGAAAATTGAGTAATTAAATGAACGATTTGAACGTTCTGGGTCCAAATGACCCGGGCAACCGCAGTACGAGGGTTAAATGCAAGCAGGTTTAACAATGTAAACGTTATTGCGAATCATGATATTTCAATGTTCAACGGTGACCTAGCGTCATCACTCGAGATCAGAGGGTCAATCTTTCGTCCGCTACCGAACAAGGTGAAAAAAATAACTGCGCGAAGGAGAAATTGGAGAACGTTCGCTCGAAATTTCCGCCGATAGCCCGAGATATTTCCCGACAAATATTTTGACCGGCTCGGAATGTTCCGCAGTTACCATAAAAAGGCCAGGTACGGGTAACGATTCCGGGCAGATCGGAAACGGTTCCCGTGAAACTTTCAGCGGAGTGTCCACTCCATTGGCAAACTATCCCGCACGTTGCCGCAGTCACGTCTGCCGAGGAATCTCATCGGCGAGGAGTTCCGTCAAACTCTCACGTGTCAGAACGTTTCATCCCTGTGGAAGGCCCGCGTCGGTTGGCACGACGACGACGACGACGACGACGACGACGTGGGCTTTTCGTGCTTTCAATGGCAGGATGTTCGATCTGGAGACTGCGCAAAGGTCTTCGGTGGTTCGACACCGGGGATGGAAACCTCGGATGGTAGGGAACGAGCCGGGGCGGGATGGACAGGGGGTTGTGAGGGGGAACTTTCGCAGAGACGGCTTCGCTGGATGAGCGTTTGGTAGTGGTTAGTCTCACAGTCACGCGCACTGGAGTCATTTCCCTACCACCCCCGCCGAACCCCTTCTACACCCACATGCTTACGCATGCTTCTAATATACATCTTTTCCCGTTGTTTCCTTTCAGTTTCACATTTGCACACTGCACGCTCCCTCCATCAGCATTCTTCCATCCAATGTATTCCATATTTCAGAGCCCACTGCGTGTATCGTGTCCCGTATACTCGCATGAATGCATAAAAGCTATGAACGACCGTTTCACCATTCTCTCGCGATCTCTCCTTCAAGGAACGACCGGCAACGCTCGACGACTCCATCGCTACCCTAAGCGCACCGCTCGGCAGGACATAATCGATCCGCATGAAATAATTTCCTCCTACCCGATTTTTCCACCCCCTGTCCCGCGACCCTTTGATCTCATTCTTAGAGCCTGCATCCTCGACCCCTATCATCGCGTACCAGTCTCTGCGACTATCTCGCGCATCATCCTGCATTAAGGTAGCTGCACCCAAAGTGATTTGTTTAGACATTTTTTGAAATCTTGCTAATATGACAACGCTTGGTGCGTCGAGTCTCCGTCAGAACGCAGGAGGCTAACCCTGGGTATTTTTGGACCCGCGCTAAGCTATACTTTGAAAATAGTGTTTCTATTAAAACTATTTATTATTATTAGACACCGGATCTTCATGCAAACGGTCTATTTCGGTTACAATGAATTGAGGTCGAATAAAAATATGTTTCCTCTGTTAATAAATTTAGCAAGTTGTAAATAGTATAACAGTATTTTAAAGATCTTCGACTGTTTTCATGGTCCCATGTTTCATACGCTCATTTTTCTTACAAATGCATAATTATCATGTATCTAAAGGGAAATTATTCTTCGTTCGCCATTTTCATAACATGTACACGTAACCGTACGTTTTTAAGAAAGCATTTCCCTGTTCGCTTCTACGCTGATAGGAACTGCGTTCAGTGAGCGTAACATACTTCAGAGATTAAATGTGACCCAAGGGTTAACAGGCTGAGGGTTAATATAAGCGTCATCTATGTCTTAGTTAAAATTTGGTACGTTAAAATTTGTTAAATTTTAGCGAAATTCCCCATCTGAAATTCGAAATAATCGCCGTCGAAGTTTGAATCTTCAACCCTTCGTTGCATGAATTTTTACAAGTTAAGAAGATACAGCTGAAAATGTCAAATCAGCGAGGCCTACAGGAATAATATGTTAACATTAGTTTTATACTAGTTTACAAAACTAAGAATAAGTAAGTAACACACACATTGAATAAATAACTCATGAACGTATCTTCGCAATCTGAACAATCGTAAATTAAAAATTTACTGACCCGCCATCAAGGCGATTATACATCTCGAATTTGAGACGGTGAAATTCCTTAAAATATGAACAAGAGGCAGATGAAACTTGCATTACCATACTAGCATAATTTCAAAGGATTCTTAAATAAATCACGTTCGGGCGCGACTGCCTTAAGCGTTCAGCAATCGTTTCTTCGAAAATCCTGCTTGCTTATTCCGGGCCATCGAGTCCGGTCCACTTTGGTAGCCAAGCAGGCGTCCGCTTTCGGCGGCCGTTGCTCGGCCCTTTATCCTCGTCCTGGCATCGCATCGGTGCGTTTCTCCCGCGTGAATGCGCGCGCGTCTCGCCGCGCTTTCGAGAGGGTGCTGCGCGGCCGACGGGCGTCGACCGGTAGTCGAATTTGTAGCTTCCTCCAGGCAGGTGCACGTCCGTTCCTCGCGGGAACGAAGCCGACACCGAAGCCGAAGTTGAAACCGAAGTTGCAGCGGAAGCCGGCGCCGACGACGCTCCTCTTCGCCTTCGGAGGTTCTAGGGTGGCGACGGGTGGGGGTGTGTGCCACCCCTGGTTTCTTCTCGGCCGAGCATTCAGTGTTGCTTCTCGGTGCACGAGTTCGCGTTAACGATCGAGGAAGCGCGGTACTGCGAGTGTCGCAGCGCCGTGTGGACTCTGCTGCAGTCAGTGATCGTGGAGGGTGCCGAGAGAGCGTACGGGGTGAAAGAAAGGGGATGATCGTAGGTGCGCGCGCGAGACAGACCGTCGCACCGCTCCTCGCCGAGAGGATTGTTTCCTGAGGAAGGAACACCGGGGACAGCGTTACAAGGCCCGTCGAGAGACTTCAGGTATGTTTGAAGAACACTGCCTTTGCCAGTCAACGAATCTTCAATCCTCCGCGGCCCTGTTGATCTTTACCTACCGTTTTCCTCTTCCTTCTAGCGAACCCCTGTATCCGCGACGTTTGTCTCGCTGTGTGCACAGGATCACTCGAATTACATCGATTCTACTCCACTTGTTTCGCCACCGGGGTTATCGTCTTGACTCAGCCGCGGAACAAACAACACCTTGCGCCGAATGTTTAGGCTCGAAACTCTGTTCTGAAGGATCCCAAGTGGTTTTATTATCTCCTTTTTCCGCGGCCTCTTCGACGTCGCGTTGACAACGGAGCTATTTAGCGACGGATTTGAATCGGAAAACTATAATTTGTCGTATACAATAGGGGGTAAACATATGCGGACACCCTTTAACCGTAGGATGATTAATGATTTAAGAAGAGCGGAGCCGGTTCATAAATCACCTAAAACAAAAGTTATTTATTTATTAAAAAATTATTTTTCACCAGATTTACATTTATATTCATTAGGTCACATCTTTTCAGTAACTTTTCTTTGAAAAAAACGATATTATGTTGTAGCGAACGGATGGAAAGAAAGCAACAGATGCGCTAATTTTATTAGAGATTTTATTGCAGACTCGGTCATTGATATAAGTCGCGTAAACACTTCTTCCTAAAACTGGACTAAATGACTTGAACTTTTTTAGAAGCTAGAAGGACCAGTCTACTAGACAATGACTAAAATGTTTGCTTTTAATTTTGCATACTACTTGGAATGACAGAAAGAAGTTAAAAAACTCACGTATTTTTAACTTTCCTATTTGAGTCTATAACGAAAATTTAAAAAAATGCGTTCTGTAGATCCCGGTAATTTGTTTGCATGCCGAAAATTTCATCGAAATCGGTTCACGTTGTCATGGGTTACGAACAATTAAAGATCGCGAAGATCGCAGTTTTGTCCCGATTTTTGACGCTTCCGACCGATAACCATCAGAAATCTGCAGTTTTAAACATTTTTCGACGCTTGTAACTCGACTCTGCGTTAACCGATTTCGATGGATTTTTCAGCACGAACATGAGTTACCGAGATGTAACAAAACGAAGTTTTTAAATTTTTGTCACATACTCGGACAAGAAAGTTAGGAAACTCGAGGTTTCATTTTTCGTTGTCATTCCAACAACTAGCAAAATTTTAAAAAAGTATTTTAGTCACGCTACAGTAAACGAGTCCCTTTAACATTGAAACAAAAAAGTTGAAGCCATTTAGTCGTTTTAAAACGGTTATACCGTTTGAGAGGGTGTCCACATATATTCGTCGTCCACTGTGTATTCGTTTGTCTGAGGAATTTTATTGTCTTTTACGCGGTCCTGGGGCGATGTTCCGCTTTACGTTGAACTTTTGTCTTTGCGGTTCTGTTACTCTGCGCTCGTACAGCATGCGATCTATCGTTTGATCGTATTTCATTGGGCCCTAACGAATCTCGGGATTTCGAATCGGTTTTTGTAGACACCGGCTTCACGCAGTCTGCGTGCTTTTTCTTGAATCACCCCTCGCGGCAAGTTCCTGCTGCTGCCGGTCGCCGTTAAAGTCCCAATAAATCAAGCACCCCCCAACCCCCTCCCCCTCCCACCGATGTCGATAATTTTCGCGTGATATGTGAGCCCCATGATATACTGCAAATGGATTTTCGTCGAGGTATTTCGATGGGTATTACCGGACGGAGTCCGGCTTTCGAAACTTGCCAATTGTTGAAGTTCGGTTTTCCATGTCACTCACAGGTGGTTCCTTCCGCCGCTCTCCGTTCTCTCTCTCTCTCTCTTTTTTTCCACGCCGAATGACAGCTCCACCTTTTTGTCATTGTGCCGCGATGGAGTTCGTTTCCGAACCGTCTGTCAAAATTAATAATCTTCGGGCTCGTTTAAACGAGGGCTCCGACT
Source organism: Megalopta genalis (assembly GCF_051020955.1). Lineage (NCBI taxonomy): Eukaryota > Metazoa > Arthropoda > Insecta > Hymenoptera > Halictidae > Megalopta > Megalopta genalis. The sequence goes on from NC_135023.1 coordinate 14,594,532, forward strand.
CTTCCGGAGAATTCAATCTCTGGAACGACGAAGATGCATTCATCCCGTTCCTTCGATACTATTATACAATCTTGATCGATGAGGGTTCAGAGCTTGTTAAGAAGTTTTCTTTTGTGTACCGAGTTTCATGGAATGCTGCAGTATCGCGTGAACCGCTTCTCATTTACGCCGGCATGCTCGACGGCGAACAGTCGTTAAAATAAATCCCTGCCGATTTGCATAATAAATTATACGTCGTTCTAGTCGTTCGAATGATTCGTATAACGAAGCGGCTTTCGCGTTAGAACTTCGAGAATGTACGCAAGTTCGCGTAAAAACGTGTGCTAAATTATTTGTTCGAGGCGCCTGTACATCGCGAAGGTTTATTTAACACCGTTTCGTCGGACCGTCCGAGCAGAGTGTTAACCGGAACCCGAATGAATAGGATCGTGAAAGCTTTCATTTGTCGGAACAACTTATTGGAAGTGAAACATTATGCCGTGACGGATGTAACCGTGGAACGCGACACGGCGGCTCGCTAGATATATATTTGCAGTCTCCCGTTCGTTTAAAAATATACGAGATTTCGAGGGGGGCGTTGTAACGTTCGCGATCGTGCTTTTGAAATTGTAAAATTCTCATTTCGCTCGGTCGCCAGCCTTTTTTACAGCGTTTTTATTCGAAAGTTTGCATTAAATCCCGTGTTCCCGGCACTCCGCGATGTTCCCCTCGTTAAAGTGTGCAGCACGACTTTCCCCCAAGTGCCGCGATTCTTCGCGCGACGCGATCTTTCAGCGTATTTAAATCGAAGGGGGAACGGATCTCGCGGAAATAAATACTGTTTACCGCTCGGTGCGTTTGTTCGCCGTTCGAACTGGTAGAAATGAAGCGAAGGTGACGGAGCATCCGCACGGTCGCATTTTCAATGGCGAAACTCCCGATGTAATCTGCCCGATCGAGAGAAACGGCCGGCCGTCCGCGCGATGATTTCCATTTTCCTGGAGCGATTCATCGGCAATAACACCTCCCATTTTGTCTCCGCGCTTCCCGCACTTCGGAGACATTTAATTGCCACTGCAGTGCGCAAGATCTAACCGCCGGGAAAAACGGGTTCAGATTTATCGTGCGTGGCTCGTTTTACGGTGGCTAAAGGAAAATTCGAAGGAGGAGACGGCAAATTTTAATAAACCGTGACGGTCGGAAGTGGAACGTAGGCGAAACCGTAGTAGACGTTCGAGCAACACAACGCGATCCGAATTGAATTAACTTCGTTCGTTAATGTAGAACCAATGAAATTCCGGCACGTGGCGAAGAATCTACGAAAGTATTCTCTATAAGACAGAGGCGCGATGAAAATATGCAGGCGCCGGTGCATCCCCGGCGTTTCCGTATTAAACTTCGCTAACGATGATATAAGTAGCACGATTTTAATCAGGAGAGCTACTCGTCGGGAGATAGCGTTCACACGACGATTCTTGTATCGCTATACCGATCTCGTGAACCTCGCGAAATTCCGCCTCCGCGATATGCACTTTACGAATGAAATTGGCGGATGAAACACTGAAGCGTGCGATTTCGCGCGAGCGTGTATCGCGAATAATTATTTAACATTCGGACGACGCGGTTCGGTGATAAGTCTATGATTTCGGAACGGAAAGGGAGAATGCATGGAGAAATGTAATGATTGATATGTACAGTCTTTTTTATTTCTTTTTATTATTTAAAACTGTAACAGGCTCGCAGCATTGTCAGTTGACAGTTTTTCGAAAAATACATGAAACGATACCTTTCAATGCTATTTATGGGATGAGTGGAATGTTTCCTAATTGCTCTTTTTTATTGCGTCTTTTATGTAATATCCAAATATATAATATTTCAAAAATATGAAATAATGCGGAAAGATATTTTTAATCGAAGAATAAATAATCAACAGTTGCTCACGAAAGCGTTGCAGCACCGTTTAAGGCAGCACAGCTTTTTAAAAATTGGACCAAATGAATGTGTGCATCTTGTAATGCAAGTACTATAACGATACTTCTATTGCATACATATGTACATGTGTCATCGCGTGAAAGAGATCTTAGTATAACTAGCATTATTTATAATTTTATTTATCAATTTTTTTAATGCACTCCTAAGCACACCAATTTTATTACAAATTTTAACGAAACATGCGGAAATATAAATTAATTGTCGGAAACTAGATGCGATCAAATAACGATATCTATAATCTGGGTCCAAATGGATCCGGACCTGGCCGTTCGAGTGTTCACACTAGATTTACGAAACCTGTCAAAATGACGTTTCACTAATTTCTTAATTTTTTGTTTTATTCAATATACGCATTACTTCCGGCTAATATTACAGTAACGCTCGTTAAAAATCAAAGTGAATGTTTTTTGCAAACTAATATAATACAGCTGCTTTTAGTGCACCGTAACTCCTGTGTGTTAAACAAACGGACAAGCGCTCGTTCATTTAACTTCGTCGCAAACGTTGAAAGTGTAACCGTCGAAAAAACGCCGCAGAAGAAGCAAATTACTTCATCCGTCTGCTCTCGCGGATTGCGACCTAACGCGATATTAGTTTGAAACATTTCCACGAGCCGGCAAATTGCGTGTAGATGCACGTACATAGGATCGCGCGACCGCGGCGGGCATGTGTGCGAGTAGGTGTTAACGCAAATGGCGAGCAGAAAGTCAACCGTGCTTTTAGCCTAGGAAAATCGGCGACCGCGGCTCTCATTATTCCATTTGTCGTCGGAAAGTTATTTGCACCCACGAAATTAGATCGGCGGCGGCCCGGAATAAAATTTATTGCCCCCTGACGTTTCGCTATCGCCGCGGTTGACAATCCTAGAAAAGTGTTCGGCCGCGTCGCGCAACGTAACGCGCCGATAACGATCTGGGAAAAACGAAACAAAGCGAAAACGCTTCCGTGTCATGCTCGAAGAAGCAAACTTTTAATGCCATCGATAGATAAATAACGTAACCTGCGCTTCGTAAGTACCTTTTCCAGCGATGGAAATTTTGCTTCCTTGTTGTTTCGGTGTACAAGAACGGGGACTTTCTCACCGTGACATTTCTGGCCATTTTCTGGGAATCATAGTTTGATAATGGCAGCCTTCCAGTCTTGAGTCATACGAAATATTTCGTCATATTCGGTTAACTCTTTAGGGTACAAGATTTCAGGAAATAAAATAGACCCATGTTGCACAGAAATTTTATTACGTTTTAAATGAAACAAAATTAGCATATTTTTATTAACAAAGGAATCGTATAATATGATAACATAAAAAAATTAGTAATAATTCAATTCAATTTGTTGTTATAGGGTGGAACTCAGATAGTCTCACCGTGCCAGATGGAGATATTCGAGGTGAGATTAAAAATGTCCCACCATGCATTTCCGTGCATCGAAAAGATGGGACATTTTGAATCCCGCCGTGTCCCAAAGAGTTAAAAGGTTAGAAGTGACGAGGCTAAACCAAACTCCACCTTCTTTCCCTCGGTTCACGCACTTCGTTGCCAACAAAACCCTAACGTTCGCCGTAACATCGCGATGAAAGTCCCGCGCGGAGCCTCGATTTGCTCGCGCAATTTCGACGAGAGTGAGTCGATAGATACTTGACAGCCAAAGACGCGAGGAAAAATCGAGTGTAACGAGGATTCGTCGAGGAATCCGTCGCGTCTTCGCACGGTTCCTCTCGCAAAGGGGATTCTTCGATCCTCGCGAATTCGAAGGTAAATTTCTGCACGTCGAATCCGGCGTCTCGGAACTTCTTCGTGCCGGATCGTCCTCGGGTAATCAACGCTATTATTTATCGGCGTGAAATCCGCGTGCAGTTTGCTTCGAGACGTTTCCCCGGAGTCCCAGAGTTAGGGTTTTGATTAGCAAGAATTCCGGCACGAGACCGTAGAACTTCGCTTGTGTTCGCGCGACGGGTCCATCGCGCGATTTTAATTCGTGACAATGCCCCTCCCCTTCTCCCGCTAATAAACTGAACGACCGGCCGGAGAAAAAAAACTCTTCGAACACTTCTTGCCCCGTAGGAATTTTCTTGCGGCGCTATTAATTGCAGAAAAAGTTCGGGGCTCTTGATAGTGTCTCGCCGGAGCGTAGCTTTGCCACCGACTTACCACCGACACCATTGTGCTCATGAGGGTGCCCGTAGCAGCCACTTCTTTCACACGTCTGCACAACCCCAGGGAAAAAATTGTGCAGCAATTAGTGAACTTCCAGGGAACGTGTTACTCGTTTAACGGTATTAGACAATCGCTGAAACAAATAGCGGCGAGCTGCGGAATATCCGGGCGTTTTGGCCGGGTTTTTAGAGTCGCCGTTATTCATCGCTTAATGATGTACACTGGAGATTACATCTCTGTGACACACTCGCGTGGAAGTACCTTTTTCGCCTTGCATTCGACGTTTTTCAACCAAGACGTTAATTCAGCTGCAGTTTTGTGTAATTGGTGAGACAGGTTTCGCATAATTTTACGTTTCGAAACACGTCGAGTACCGCTTTGATTCGAAATTCGTTTTTATCGCGATATATTGAACAAACTAAATGTTACCAATGTCTCTTTAATTCAAGAGAGTTAAACTATTTTTTCTTATATTAAACTATTATTTATTATATTATATATTATATTATATATTAAATATCATATAAGAATATTAAGAATTAATATTAAATATTATATATTGTATATTTTCTATGGTAGATTGTAACTTCCTAGTTTCAGATTTTATTATTAATTAAACGGCTTTGATATTGTGGGAATTTTTGGAGCTGGTATTCGGCGCTGAACGTGTAAATCATTGGAATGTGGATCTTTGTGTGGAAAATGTAATATTGATTTTGAAGGTATAAAGTTCTCATTGAAATACTATTTACCGTCAATTAAACGAACTTTTTTCTCCGGTAGTGGTTTCTAGTAATTAATAAATTGTATGCATTTATGGAAAAAATAAGTAGCTGAAATATAAAACTGTGGAAACATAAGAAGAATCTAATAATATTGTTATATGTAGGCTCGGGTCCTTTTGGACACCAAGTAAAAATATCGTGATTTGACTATCTAGTTTCAGACAATTAATCTAAATTTTCACATGTTCTATTAAGATTTATTGAAAAACTAACGTGTCATCATCTTTAAAAGATACGTTGAACAAATATAGAACTATAATAATTATTCTAAGCGAACTGAGCTATTTTACTGTTCGAGTGTTAAAAGAATTATCTTTATTTAATATCTGTTTCTTACAGTCGTCTTGGAAAATGATTATTTTCTATAAAAATCCGCAGTCCAGCAATTAGTTATTTGAGTAATTCGTTAATTTTCGAAAACTGCCATACGACGATACGGAATAAATTATATATCGTCTTTATTTAATAAATTGCTAATAATGTAATCACGATATGAGCAGCTGTGCAGTATTTCACTTTGTCTTCTTTCTAAATTGTTTGAATCGAACAAAAGTTGCGAATTCGACGGAACTTCACATCGGCGACGTGAAAACTGCGTACGGTGAAATGGATTGACACAAAGGCTGTTGAATTTCGTTCGAACATAGTGAATTTCTTTCTAAAATTGAATGGCGAAATGAATTTTTGTACTCCTCGCTTTTCACTTGCAGCGCGATTCATCGGTTACAACAATCGTGCTTTGTTTCGCCGTAAACTACCGCGATTTTTCGAAATAATGAAGTGCAAAGTTGGTTCCCGCGTTTCCCGAAAATCGCGGCGTCATTCCCGGTGACAATGAGAGAGCCGCGTGGTTTCGAATGCATAGCATCGTCAGTATTCACGTCGATGCTGCTAATAACTGGTCGAGCCGGTAATTCGAATAATTTAAAAAGCGAAACAATCGCTTGCTTGCTTGCTCGCTCTCGGCGCGCGCATATTATTTGTTGAATGTTAATTAAAACGCGCGCGACGAAAAGTAAAACTTTGATATTGCGCGCAGGCCGGGTGCCGGGTATTCGGGTTTGCTTTGGTCACTGCAGTTATCCACGGAGGTTAAGCCCAGCCCCCATATCGCGCAAAACTAATTTAAGTTCGCCGGGCGCGAAGTTGTAGCTTCTGCCGGACCGCCGACACAATCAGCACGCTCTTCCCTGTTCTTCCCGATTTATGTTTCATTTCTAATTGCTTATTGTAGTTCCTTAGCCGTTGACGGCAGCCCGTGAACCGATCCTCCCGGTTGAATCGCGCCACGGAAACGTAATTATTCCTTTCATATGCCGCACGAATTTGCACAGCGGCCCTCACGAAAATCCCAAACATTGACATTGCCATGCTCCGCGGACGTTGGAATTAATTAACTGCCGTCGCCATCTTCCTGGCCATACAATGCTGAATCGTCGGTCGAATCCGCCCTGTCTTTCTTCGGCCGTGAACGTTTGTTGCTAATAATGAACTCTGAATTTCAACTGTTCCTAGGTGCAATTTTCACGGTGCACGAAAGTGTTCCATCGTACGAAAATTAAGAAATGTTTTACATTATTTTCGACCGATATACGAAGCTGGGTTAAATCGTATTTTATATATAAATGACAAATGGTAAATAGATATTTTATTTCAGATTTTTCGGAAATATTTGATTCGTTCTAAAGAATAATAGGCAATTAATATTTTTGCAAGCCATATTCACCTTTCTTCAGACCAAATTCATTCTTTTGCAAAACATATTCATTCTATCAGTGGCTCGAGAACGGAGTAATACAAATATAACGTGATTTATGGCACAATTGAAGTTTCTATTGTATTCTATGGTATTGTATTAATCATTCTTTTATATCTACTGTTCGTGCAGATGAAGGGATATCCGCTGCTAAATTATTTTAAGCTCATTGTCACTTACATAGAATGACGTTTAATTTTTCAGAGCAATAAAAAATTAATAGTCAGTGGAAACGCGGTAGGCGAACTTAATTCGCGAAATGGCGAATTTCGGTGAAAGGGTGAATTTCAGTTGCGAAAGCGCGAGTTTTATTTACGAAAGGTTGTATTTGTATAGCGCGGAGTCAATGTTAACAAATAGGTAGTTAAAAGCCGAATGACCGATTTGTTTCGTTTATTTATACTCGAGTGTGTCCCCTTAAATACAATTTTCTCTTTGATCGCAGCTTCTGTAAATTGGTTCATTGGAATTTCAAGCTCGCATAAACACTCGCGGTTTAATAATTACTGGTTCGTTGTCGGGTTCCTTTTTTTGCACGGCGGCTGTCTGAAATGTTAATCCGAACGTCCAATTTGTGTTTAAACGGTTGATTGGTAGCTTCGTTTCCCCTTCGTTTGCGCGGGCTCACGTATTCGGCGCAGCTGAAATAAAGCCGATGTCGTTATTTCTCCCGTGTTGTCGCCGGGCCATAGAGAACATCGCGAAAATTCTAGGAAAAAATCTTCGCGCGAGATAAATATTGCAGCAGCCGTGAAATATGCTCAGCATTTTTCTACGTGGGTAGTATTCTCCCGGCAACGTTCCACGTGAACAATTTTCCACGCTGCGATACTTAACGCGAACATCATTCTATGAGCCTGTACATTCTACGACGTGTTTAACATGTATACACCCGGCGACATACTTTGCATATCGCGGCTCTTTTAATATGCAGGCTATACTTCTAATTTAGTCCACTCCGCGTTTATTATGCGCGCACAATGTAGTACGTCCGGAGTACTCTGAAAATTGCTAAAATTATTGACCAAATTCATTCGCTACGGATGGGAAACACAAAAACCGGTTGTTTTTCCAGACCTGCCCTGAAAAGCTGTCGTTTTGCTCGTCGGTCTCTTTCACCAGGGCCTGTTAACGTTTGTTTGCAAAGCGAAGTCTTAAATAAACGCTGAAATAGTAACAAAATATTCATCAACCTTCTGACACGTGCACGGTCGAGCGTACGAAATAGTTGGAAATGTTCATAAATTCCCCGCATTGTTGCATCGCCGTGAAATTTCGCAAGATAAAATTTACGAATGCCAAACTACGGTGTGCGCGTGAATATTGAAATGTTCGTAAATCCTTTACACCGTTAGAAACCGAAATTTTGCGAACGTTGAAAAATTCCAACGAATTAAAATTTCAAAGTGTTCGTACGTTTCTCGCGAATATCGAACGTACTTCTTCTACTTCTAAATGGTCCCGCGTCGATTCCACTTCAAACTTTTTGATATTGTCTGCAGGCATTCTTCGTTTTCAAGGCGCACATTTTCTCTTTAATGACTGCTGGTATTATTCGATATTACATTCGAGTGCGTTCGTTGCAAAGGCTGCAGCGGAAATATGTCTTTGAAGACTAATTGGGAACGATTTCCAGGTTGATATTCATTGCTACTGCAGAGTAGAAATGCGAAGTAGTCGAACAATATTCATCTTGAATATCGTACTTGAACATTATTGTGTACAGTTGTTCTTACATTGCCGACACCGTTGACTAATAGTGCGATTATGCCACAAATGTGATACATCTGTGTCAGACTTACAATTGTGAAAAAGATTTTATTAAAATTTTCAATGAGTTTAATATATTCATTTCTTCTATGAAACAAGATGATCTTTTAAATCGTTAAAAGTGTGGAGAAAACCATGTCACGTGTAATGAAAAGTTTGATATCGTTCAAGAATTACCATGTAGGTAATTCATTCGAACTAACCTATCTGCCCGTACAAACAAGCCCGGCATAATTTCGAAATGTTTATCGAGTGTTCCACAGGTCCAGTGATTCAGAAAGGCGTTTCACAAAGAAAACATTATTTCCCATGGAAAAATAGCGCGACGACGACGCGGACTATAAAATGGAGGTTGAATGGAGGCTGTCGGATCTCGGTTCGGCGAAGATAAGATTCGGAACCGCGGCGGATCATTCTCGCTCGGGCCCTTCTTTCGTTTCTAAGCAAATCGAGCAGAATGAGGGCATTTTAATCTATATATCCGGGAATTTCTGTGCGACGCCGCCCTTTCGCCGCGCGCGGAACACTCTCCGCCTTCGTTTCGCAGTTGAATTTCAATTTATTAAAATGCCAGATCCCTCTTGAGCAGGGCTCGGTGATCCTTTTTAACGTCGTCGCTTCGCTTTCCTCTTTATATCGCTTTCCGGAAGCTGGCACGAAGCGCCGTGGCCACGGGCTCGAATGTCTGAATATAAACAGCGACGCTTTACAATTCATGACCCATGAACAGAACCTCGACTGTTCCTCTGTTTCTTCGTCGTCTTACCAGCGGAGCATCGGGCCTTTCTGACCCCTTCCCGTGCCGCTCTGAAAAAGACTACCTACATGATTGTTCCTGACGATGCCCCGTGATTTCAGCGGACACTTTCAGAACCCCGGCACCTCCGAGAACTTGCCTCGCTGTTGTTGCGAATCCCGCGGATTTTAACGCTTTTACACCGGGACGCACAAATATCTTCACATGTGTCATTCCAGAACTGGAGAACTATGTTTAACACGTTGACTGCCACGCGTATTTACAACAAAATCTTCTACAGGCCACCCGTGCCGCTATAGGAAGCGTGCGTTGTTAATTCGTGTCTGTTTCTGTTCCTGCATGAACAGTTGGAATCTTTGCCGAGTACCGAATGGTATAACTTAAAATCTCTGCCCTTATTTTTTTCAACAATGAAAAGAGATCGGATTGCCTGGAAGGAGAAACATAAATAGAATTACATCGTCAGATTCTGATTCGGATACTGATAAATACAATCTTAGCGATAATGAATGTTATGAAGATACTATTGACGGGATTTTACGAGAATTGGTCATGGAAGAAGAAAGAAATGTTGATGATACCGAGGAAGATACAGTTCAAATAAAAGCTCAAATAAAAGATACGAAATGGACCGATCAGAGGCACGAGCAAATCTGAAAAAACCAACAACTTTTTGTCCAAGCTGTCCTGATCAACCTCAACTTTGCAGAGAATGTTTCAAAGTTATACACTGCGAATAATTTTTTCAATAAAGCATTTTTATAAGAATTCAATCGTTTCATTACCTCCTGTAGAATATTTGTCGAAATATTTTCGGAAATCCTTTGTAAGTAGTCAAATCAGCGTCACCCGAATTACAGGTGACGTGGTCTGATGAGAACTTTTGCTGTCACCCGAATACGGGTGACGCGGCAGTCAACGTGTTAAACCCGTTTTCATAGGATTGCGAAGATTACTGTTCGATTACTGTGTTGTAGAAGCTTTCGTTAGAAAATGAAACATGTTTTCGAATCCAATGAAGCTTGTACGGTTCACGACTACGTATTCGTTTGGATTTGTGGTATTCGAGAAATATTCGGTCTACCATCACCTTTGTATACAGTATTCATATACTGTTTGAAATTTGTGCGATAAGATTAGAAAATGAAACATGTTTTCGAATCCAATGAAGCTTGTACGGTTCACGACTACGTATTCGTTTGGATTTGTGGTATTCGAGAAATATTCGGTCTACCATCACCTTTGTATACAGTATTCATATACTGTTTGAAATTTGTGCGATAAGATTAGAAAATGAAACATGTTTTCGAATCCAATGAAGCTTGTACGGTTCACAATTACGTATTCGTTTGGATTTGTGGTATTCGAGAAATATTCGGTCTACCATCACGTTTGTATACAGTATTCATATACTGTTTGAAATTTGTGCGATAAATTGCGCGCAAACCGCGAATCTTTATTTAGATCCCGATTTTTATTCATGGCAATTTTAGATGCTTCTATAACAACAATTCAGAGTCGAATTAACTCGTGCAATGTATGGTGCTTCGAATACCTATCGCGCATCGATATTGGAATTCCAATGGTGAAATTTAAAAATTTCTCACTGTAATATAAATTCGACGGAATAATGTAGGAAATAATAGACATCGTGCATTTTCTGCGTTTGTGAAAATTGGAAGTTGTAATTTTAAAGCGATGGTGGATCAATTGAAAAGTATCGATACATTACTTTCGACCTACTAATATTACTAAAGCAAGAAAGAAAATTCTGAGTAACTTATGCTTTTCGCAATAGTTTCGTTATGCATAAAGGTCCAGAATCTAATTGCAAAGAATTTATTGATGCTCTTTGATCTTTCTCGTAACTCGTTCTCGCCTCTATCAGTGTCTGGAAACATGCAAACATGCTTTGCAGTATCTGAATAAATGCAGAAACGCTTTGCAGTATCTGAATAAACACAGAAATGCTTTGAAATATTTGGAAGAATGCAAAAGATAATTTGGAATATATGGAAGAATGCAAAAATGCCTCGTGGTATCTGAATAAATGCATGAATTCTTTGCAGTATCCGAAAGTATACAAAAGATACATTGGAATATCTGAATAAATGCAGGAACACTTTGCAATATCTGAATAAATGCGCAGGCACACTATTTAATATCTGAATCAACGCGGCGACGTTTTGCAGCATCCGAAAAACGCAAAAGTGCAGCGTCCGAAAATAACTTGCAGAACCGGTTTTCATTGTGCGAAAAAGTGCAAAAACGCAGTTGTATGTAATTGCGCTAGTTAACCGCCGCGGAAGTTGCAGTTGTTGCACCACTGTTCGGGGAAAGTCCTCGAAGCTGGACTATTCAGGAAGTTTTTCGTTTCTTTGCTCTCGCGCAGAACTCCGTACGTGCGGTGGCATGATTATCAGCGCGGAGACTGTCGGCCCTTAGAAGCCAGCCTCGAACTCGTGAACCTTTCGACGACCAAACGAGCTACTTGAATGCTGACGACCTTTGACAACCGCCGCATCGGGGAATACAAATTTAACTGGAAGTGTCTCGATTTTTGAAGCGCGCCGGTCGATACAATTTCTCTGCGTTTTTACAAATGCCATTCAGTATTTTAAAAATCCGTTGAATATTTTTTTAACAAAGTACAACAAATTTTTGAGTGTCGTTGCAAAGAGGAAGTTTCAATCGTCAATTCTGTGGTAGAGTTTCGGTCACTCGAAATTTGTTCAATGTTTCCAGGGTGGTTTCAAGTTTTAGCGTTCCCGAGCAAGTAGTATGATCAACTTTTCACGCGTATTGTACTGGTAGAAAATTTTGTAAACAAATGAGGGTTATGAATGAGAGGTCTAATTGTACTGTACAAACATATTTTTAATAAAATAATTTAATACGAAACAGTTCAATTTTGGTTAACAAGAAAACTAAAGTATTTACATTTTTTGATCAATACTTTGATTGATAATAGATTAAATGTTACAACCATAACCAAAGTCGTGTTGCAAATTAGTTATGTAGGTTGCCGTGTATGTTCGATTTCCTTCATTTTTTGTCTAAATGCAACACATTTATAAAATATGTAATTTAATGAAGAATATCGAAGTATATATTCTTTATAATCAGTTTGCTGTTTTCGAGGAGTATACTCGTCATGAAGAAATGACAATATTTTATATTATGACGAGTATGCTCGTCAGAAACAGCTATCTGATCAAATGAATCTAAGTTTATTGTGGTACAATTATTTTGTACGAAACTATAGTGATTCTCTGTAACTCGGTATAAATTTAAAGTTACATACCGATGTTTTTTACCCGATTCCATTTCTAGCTACAATGTAGCAAAAATATTTTGTTCATAATCGAAGAGATTATGCATAAACTTAGTCTAAGATAACTCATATTCAAAATGATTTACTATAAAATTCTATAGAAGTATAATTTAACATCATAATTAAATATCTGTTCTATTTTCATTATTTTTCCATATTTTTCATTTTGTCTAGACCGGATAATCGAGGCTATACTGTACCTACGTATTGTAACCGATTCGCAGTTCGATTATAGTACGCGATGCTATTTGTTACATCAAGGCAAGCGCACTCTGTCTTCTTTTATCGGCGTGACCTATCGAGACAGATCTCTCGACGCGTTCGACGATTTTTGTCGAACGGCTGCATCAGGGGCATCAAAACGCAGAAGAAATCCATTCGTGATATATTTCGCGCTCTTCGACTAACGTTCCGTCATCCCGTGTTGCTCGCAGAGTAACAAAAACCGGGCTTGCCACGGGAATAAAAATAGTGGGACGGATGATTTCGTTTCTGTGCGCGCGGAAAAGTCGCGCGCTATCCGTCTACGGTTTCCTCTGCACGCATCTTGCGACAAAATTGTCGCAGTCGCGGACAGTGAAATAGTGAGCTGAGAAAACATCCACTGTAGTCGACTCTTTCTGGAATGGACGTGCAACGGGATTATCGAATTCGTTTGCGGTCGCTTTTTACGGGGACCGTCTTCGGTCGAAATTCAATTACACGATAACAATGAAAATAGCGGCGACACGGAATACCTGGCAACAAAAAACACTCGGAATAATTCATGGCAATGTTGCCTCGTCGGGACAATTATTCCACAGGCTCCGTTCACCTGTGAGGGATCTCAAAAGATGGTAAGGTAAAAGTACCTGTTACGGAACGCTTTTTAAGAGGTGTAAGACCATCATTGATTTTATTAGATATATTTATTAGATAGATTTATTTTATTTTATTAGATAGATCGACGTTTCTCTTAGGTCACTAAGTGTTTTAAGAATACTGTTACATCGTCGGCTGATTGTTACGTCGATCGCCTGAATGAATTTGTAGAGAAGAATGTTTAAAAATATGGGTGGAATTTTTCCATCCATTTTCATACGCTTTCTGTATTTTTTCTTGCATTGTTCGTGCTGTTGTTTCACGATGGGTCACAATTGAGCGGTGTTCCATAATAGGTACTTTTACCTTACACAATTTTTAAATAACTTTCCACGGTGAGATAGTTTGCTCAGGTCATTTACCTGTCTTACCGGTATCTCGATAAATTTCCGACCTTTCCTCTCTCGCGGAAATTCCCCGTGAGGGGACACACATGATTATAAATGGTGGGGACACGGCGACCCTCGGGGGTTGACCTCAACGCCTGCCGGGTCGCCCGCAGAATCTTTCGACGACCGAAAATATCACTTGAATACAAAACCGCTCGAAAAATGCGAGGCCACGAAAATCCCCTCGTATGCACATCGGAGAAAAGTAGCCAAACACGACATTTTCCTCTTCGAATGTTATTCTTATAAAATGTTAACAATACAGATTATTCTTGGTACTGGGTGCGAATAATGTGCTGTAAGCTTAATTTGAAATAAAATGAAGATATCTTTCTCTTAAATTGAATGGCGCATTTTTTAGTGTAACATTCTCTTATGAAACATTTAGTGGTATGTAACATTTTTTTAACACGTTCCGTGCCACGTGTACCATCGATGGTACACGCTTGCATGTTTACTTAGTGAACTGAACAAATTGTTTACAAGAAATTTAGAACCGAAGAATCAATTTCCACCGCAAGAATGGGCGTTGATAAGTTTTTGTTACGTTGTTATGTGTACGAGAATTAATAATTGCACGTAATACATCAAGTTTTAGTAAAATATCAAAGTGTGAAGATTCGAGTAAAAAAAGCTCGGCACGGAACGTGTTAACGATTCATTAACAGTACATACATAAAGTTGTTAAAGGGAGGGGTATTCGTTTTTTGTTGTCGTGGTAGATCACATTTACTTAAATCTAGGGCAACGTTCGTCAACGATAAACCTTGTTTCAGACCTTTTTATTCATTATGTTACATAATAACTGCCAATTTTCAAATAACAAGATTCAGTAACTTTGGTGTAAAAAATGTTCAAAGACTCATCAAATCATGGACACCGCTTATGGTTATTAATCGCTGCATCCTAAGTGTCTCAGTGAATTGGAAAATTACTTTATCTTCTGAAAAAATGGCTCTTTCAGTTGAATATAAAATGATTCGTGTACAGTTGTACATTGAGGATAACGCAGTGGTCATGAAATTGTTCAGTCGATAAAATACGAAAATCAACAACTGCAAATTGCTTCCTGACGAGCTAGCACAAAATCAGAAATAAGAAATAGAGTAAAAGGAACGAAAAATGTGAAAAATTGAAAGACCGAGAGAATTACGTTTTCCGTATCGATTACTTTGTATTAGGTTTTATCATTTCATTTTTTGGGGCAAGAGAACCGGTTGCAGGTCGACACGAGTAGATTTGGTAAAATTTCGACGGGGACTGGTATTTTAGAATTTCGTATGTGTAATTCCCTATGCGAAAAGGATTTCGTATATCAGTGTATATAGGGAACGGAATGTGATTGGTTCCTTAGATTGCACGATCCCGAAACGATAGTACTGATGTTCATTTGACGATATTGAAAAGCGTCTTTAAAATATTGGAGGGGCCACGCTGTAGCTCAGCTGCACGAAACGATCGGCCACGAAGTAAAAGTCTGGCATCGTGCCGTATACCACCGATATTTTTCATTAGAAGGAGAAAGACGAGAGAGCAAGGGATAGGAAAACGCAAAGTACCCGGCCAAGCCGAGGCAGAATGGCGTAAAAACGGAGCTTTGTCAATTAAACGACCCCGAAAGAAATATTACGATACCGAATGGGGCCTCGGGAATGCTTTAATATCATAGACCGTTTCGAATGGGATTGGTGGTAATGCTTATTCAGACGAAATTACAGATATCGAAAGGAGTTTTCCATCACGTTCCACTCGATCCGGATACCATTTAATTTACCGAGAAATGTTACATCGCTCTCTCTCTCTCTCTCTCTGCTCAGCGGTTATGAAAAGGCGAAATTCTTATTTATTTGGAGATCTACGAAAGTCCCTGGTAAATTATTCATAACTAACTTTTTCATTTAATTGGAGGAAAGTGAACTTTTCTTATTTCTAATTAATAAATGCGTATCTTATTCTGTAATTTTATGGTACTATATCCTTTCATATAATAAGCTTTAAAACATTGTATTATATGGCACAGTTTCGAAAGATATGCAAAATTTTTAACTTTTAGAGTATCTGTATTTTTCCACTAAAAATTTGACTTATTAATTATTTATTATTCGAGTTTGTGTGACCTTCACAGCTTAAATGAAAGACGACAATGCAATCATTTTCTAAGCTGTGTGGGAGATTTCCTGCAATTTAAAAATTTGTTCAGTTGCTCATTGATGCACTCACTGAAACTCAGTGAAATAATAAATTGTAGCTTAAATATAACAATATAATATAATTTTTATAATATATATAAATAATAATAAAATATGTACATAATTGATAATAATATAAATTTGATGTCGTAATGTTAATGTTATTAAACTAATAACGTTATTTTCGCATGAACGTATGAAAAATACGGACACCTATTTCGCACGTATGCCGCCGTTAGAGTTAATAGGAAAACACAATTTTATTTCCCGTTCACGGAATCCATTAGAGAAGCTAATCAAATTTTAGCAGAATTTTTGTACGCTCGATAATTGCCTGTAAAAATATTTGCTCGATGTCAAATTAATAATCGGTTAACGTGTACGATAATTAATATTAGCAAATCGAATCTTCGTGGATGGCTGGGATGGCCAAGAGGCGAGGCATAATAACCGCCGACAAACTATTTCTGCTTCGTTTCGTCTCCGGTCGCAGTTTATTGATTTAATCAAAGATATCTGCCGAAAAGGGCTGAAAAGGTGAGATTGAGCCGCTTTTAGTCTTTGTAACAGTCCATAAAAGAGTGGCGAGAGGCAGGCAGCCAGTCAATGGCCTCTCACTTGGGAAAGGACGGGTGCTTTCAGCTTCCTTTAGCAAAAATCAATTTCGCTGACGCTACTTATAATCCGATTAATTAAAAGCCAGCGCGCAGGCGGTAGGGATATGACGCCAGGCACCGCCAGAACACGAAATACGAAATATCGTACGACATATTATGGTATAAAAAGGCCGGGCGGCGTCGGATCCGAAAAAAAAGAAATGCGAAAAGAGAAAGCTGGGAAAAAAATCGGAGGAGAGGATACGAGGTGAGTTTTAATGGATGTAAAATCCGTCCGCCGTTAGAACTTTTCCATACGGTGAAAAGTTTCAAAGTGTAGTACAGGAAATTACATTTTAATTGCGTGCTCTTGCAGGCGGGGAACGTAGTTTATGCGGAATCGATAGACAAATGTTGCGTTCTGTCCAGATTGGAATATTATTCGAATACTGCTGACACACACACACACATCGTGGGTCCGTGTTTCGCGAAATCACGTACTCCCTCCTCCTCCCAACCCTTCTCGGCGAACTACGTTCGCGAAAATGTTCGTCGGAAATTTACATAAAACTTTTTACACTACTATTAAAATTATCACCGGTGCACTCGAGATTTTACGTGTTTCTGACAAAAGTGTGGAATTTGAAACTGTAGAGTTCGAAATTTTATTTGGCTGTTTACAGTATAAATTGAAGTGGAAGATTTTGATTCCGACGAAAGATTCACTATTTAATTATTTGACGCGTGTAATTGTTCATCTTTTGATAATTTGAATCAATTTGATGGAATAAATTGCCACGGAAATATACTTGAACGTCCAGAATAATAACTTTCGTTTGCAGCAAATGCTAATAATGACGATTAAAATCGAAATATGTACTCTTCCAAACCGCTATAAACATTGACGCATACTGCGAACAAATCAATTCCATTGCACTCTTTGTTGTCAATATTATCGCAAGTCACTGTATATTGAAACGTATTTTACACTTGTTTGCTAAATAAATTTCCTGCGTCTAGTAAACAAATTCCACGAACTCGTAAATGAATTTCATGTACTCGTAAACAAATCTCATGGACTCGTGAATGAATTGCACGTGTTTCATAAATAAATTTCACGAAGCTTGCAAACAAATTTACTTAACAAATAGCACATGCTTGAGAATAAACGGCCAGGTTTTATTGATCCGGATACACATTCGCAGGGGAAGTAGAAATCTCGCTATTGCAGGAGGGTCGAAACTGTCGCGTTCGAGCGTACAGTTTCCCCTGAACGTTTCTTTAAAGACTTTATTCCGTAACAATCGAGTTGTCTCGTTGATTATCCGCGGAATCCAAGCTTTAAATTTTGCATTCGAATGACTGGAACGCGTGCGTTTACGACGCTCCATTAAAACTGCAATTTTCTTTGAGCAACCAACAGAATATTTCATTGAACATTACTGTTCCCCCCTCGGTTTCGTTGAAATCATTTCATTAAATCTTCGTTTCAGCGACGCATTGTTCAATTCAGTCACTGTCTTGCGCACAATTATCTATCCGCAGAAATTTACCGAACGCGGCCCCATTAATACTGCAGCAAAGCAGGGAATAGACATTAAGCACGAAGTCAAACTATCATGCTCCGATGAAAGCCATCGACATAAATTTGTCTTCGAACCTTCTCGCCGACGCTTTGATCCGTTCTCTCTCCATTGTTCGTCCTTACCATCCGCTGAAACTTCTCCACCTGATCGGAACCGAACCGAATCATCGATTCTGTAATCATTTCGGGATCACCGAAAGGGCGGAGTCCGTCATTCATTTTTTGTGTACCGGCGAAACCATGAATCCATTACGGTATTTATAATTTTCGATTTCTATGTATTGCCTGCTCTCGTTTATTTCGCATTCCCACTCGAATGCATTTATAATTAACGCCGAGGCAATCCAATACAGTGTTACTACACAGACGTAGAAGAGATCCATGTACGTGTACGCATTTCGAGCGACTTGCGAGGGTCCCGAAGATGTCGTTTCGACGCTTTGGTATCGTAGTGATCAGTTCGGGGGTGGTGAATCGTGTTTCCTAAAAGTCGAATTTATTTCCAAGCGGTCTTCAAAGTGCCAAATTTTACTCTATTGTGGAGTAATTTGTAATATTCGGCAGCATGACGCCTGTCACGAGATTATTTCTGAAACAAGCGTCGCATCAAAAGATGGCCGCCGCCGACATATTTTCTTAAATATCGAGAGATTTATCGAAAAATTAAAACCGAGCGGAGGTAGCCAGAATATGTACAAAAGCGTGTTGTTTATTTTTATTTGATCACTTTTTTATTGAATTAAAGTACTGCACATTTCGAACCGATTAAAGCTATCGGCGTCGGTTGCGTTAATTTTTTATGAAATTCGGAGGTATGGTAGAAAGTCGAAATCACCTGTGAAATACGATCACGTTTTGAATCATTTACTTAGAATAAATGATCGTTTACAAGCCTAACTGATTGATGATTGGTAACAAGTCATTGATGACACTTTATTAGCGAATTAAATTGATAAAGTGAAAGTTTTGGTGTTAATACTTTTAATTAATGTGATGCCACGGTACGATCTCAGCTATTTAATTTCAGAATTTACCTGACAGAACTTTTTCACATTCGCAAAGCTCGAAAGTTATGACCCCAGGTCGCTAACGAGGCAGCCAATCGCTATCAGCACGGTGTAATTACACCGCCTTTGTTAACCAAGTCGTTTTCCACAGATATTGAACATCGTCGGAAGGATTAACATGTTAGATTATTATTCGTGCGTTCCCTTTTCGTTATCTATGCATAACGAAGCTCGTTGCTCCCGTTCCCGACCATCAACTTGTCATATGCTCTTACAATGAAAATTTTTTGTCTAGCAGTGATATTTGCCGAGACGTACAACTCGACTAACAACGAGAGGTCTCCAGGTGTAACACTGATCTTTCGATCAGCCTTTACGCAATGATACAGTTTCAAATGGTGTCCTCTTTTGAGAACAGACGATCAATATGTTCTCAGATATTTAGCATCAAAGTTTTTTTTTCTTCTAGACTCCGTCGCTAATAACTAGACTGCGGATTTTATGCAGTTTTGACGAAAATGATTGGATTGAAAAGGAAACTGTAAAGGCGCCAGAGGAATTTGGGAATATATATATATATATTTTTTTTTTTATAGTACATACCATTTATTAAAATTATTAGAAGGTATGAAACTTTTTTTACGTGACTTACGTTTCTTGCAATGAACAGCGACAATTTTTATTTTGCAGAAATATCCGCGGTCTACTAATAATTCTGCCGTTGTTGTTACTATTCAGAGATTAACCAATAATATTTCGTCGGGTTCCCGCATTGTTGGCTTGATTCTCGTTCTATTCTGGAACAGTTCTTGCTCTAAACATCCTAAAAGTATCGTCGAACAAGCGTAACCGTGCACAAATTCATTAAAACGCGCCAAAAATGCTCGGGCAACACGAGATCGCAATTTAATTCCGGCGGAATAAGGAACAGCCGCGCGTTTCAAGTAACTCGAGTTAATTCAGCCTCAAACAGAAGGCTGCCTGCGTGTATACTTTTAATTGCTGCGCAAGATTTTCGTCTTCCCCGGCGGACAAGTGTACACGTTTTCTGAACTTCGCGGTATTACCACGTCGCGCTCGCGTTCAAAGAACTCTCATTATCACGGTAAACACCTCAAAATTCAACTCGCCTTTTTCAAACTCGCCGCGTTTCTCACGACATTTACCTCGGAATTTTTCCAAGTATCTACAAAGATTAATGATCATCTTTTAACACGTTTATCTGCTTGTTCGGTATATAAACCGATAATGAAATCAATGTTGAATTGTGAATTTCACTTTAGCATTAATATACACCAGCTTTAAATGCGATTTTTGTTTTGGAATTTTTCCAAGGATTTGGAAAGATAAACGTCTCATTTTTTAACGTGTTAATCTTTTTATTTTTCTCCGGGCTAATAGAGAAACGATTGTTGTATTGCGAATTTCATATTTAGTGCCTGTCAATATAATCAGTTTCAAATTGTTTGTTATGATAGGAAATGATCGTATACATTTTTTCATTCTAGCATATGTTATGATGAAAAGAACGTCTAAATAAATGCAATCTTGCCTTTTTTATCAACCAAAACACGTTAGTTACTGTAAATACCTGGCGAGTTGAACATCGACTTATCTCAGTTTGCAGTTTCTTCCTTATTTTAGAGTGGTTTGATAAACCAATTATTGCATCAGTAAATTCCAGATTTTACCCTCAAGCCGGATTATCTCTAAACAACAAACAAGCTTTTTCTTCTTTTATCGCGTTCTTTCTCTTCTTTATTCATTCACAAGCAAATTATACACGTATTAAATTGCAGATTCCAGTGCAAGATCACGCGAGCAATTGCATTTGCCGCAGTTACACTATATCGTGCACCGGTTCAAAGAATTCCCATTAATCCAGCAAACTAGAAACACTTGAAATTCGCCCGCGTTTTAAAACTCGCTTTCCTCATCGTTTCTCGCCTGCCAGTTTTCGAAAAATCTTTCGGAAATCCACGCGAACAACACTACATTTTCGTTCTCTCAACGTAGTAGCAGTATTATTAATTTGGCTTATAAATCGCAAAATTGTATTCGAACAATTTATCCGAAATATTATACCAATAAAATTCTATTTTGATTTGATTCGAACTATTTTTCGAATAAAATATCATTCCAAGAATTTATTCGTAATATTATAGCAATAAGATTTTATTCGAACAATTGATTCGAAATATTTTTCGAAGAAAGTATTATTCCTAGAATTTATTCGAAATGTTATACAAATAACATTTTATTCATAGAATTGATTCGAAATATTTTTCGAACAAAATTTTGTTTGTATAATACCAAACTCTGTTTTCGCTTATTTTACTCTCTCATCTTTTTGTTTTACCACGTTATCGTGAAGATCCCGTCGCGTATAATTATAATTCCATTTGTAATTGAGAAATTTCTCTCCGTCGATTAAATAAATTAAATTCCGACGCTGCACGGCGCATTCGAATCGAAATAATTTCCCGGCACTCGGCGGAGATGTTATGCTACTTGCACGAAATGGTCCTGGTTAAAGCAATTTTTCAGGGAACGTCGGTCTTGTTTCGGTAACGATAATGAGTAATGTGAAAACCGATAGCAATTAGGCTCGAATCGCGTGATTGGAGCGATACCGTTCGCGCCATTACTTGTTCTTTAACCGCACACCCCGCGAGCCAGCGAGCGAGCGAGCGAGTTTCTCCTTACGCTCGGCGCAGTTCCGCTCCATCGTTGCTTCATTATCCGTACTTAACGAAGTTTTTCTGCAAACCGCCGCCGATCGATTCGAACCAGTTTCTGGCGCAAAGTGGGTCATCAAGCTGCTGCCAGGAAAATGCTCCTCATTCCTAATTTACTACCTGGTAAATAAACTCCCTATTAATTACTATTTACACTCAGACGGTAAATCGCTGAAAAAAAAACCGTGGATTAATATCCATGGATTCAGCGGAACCACTAAATCAACCAGCCATCGAAATAAGCAGCTCTGCTTCGTCCCGACGAGAATTCGTGTTTTCAAGAAATTCTTATGAGGAGGAGAAATTTGTTTAAAAAGTGTTCTCGTGCGACAGATCTCTTACAATCGCTGGAATGAAAGTTCCACGAAAGCATCGGAAAGTTTATTTAGAAATGTTTCCGAATTATCCATTTAACCCACGTGCACGGCACGCAACCATGAAACAACTTTGACAACTTCGTCGACGATTGCTTCGTGCACCGACCTCATCAAACGATACTTAATAACATTACATTTTTGTATTCATCTGTTTTGTTTATTTTCGATTAAACACATACGTTTTATTCCATAAATATAAAGTGAATTATGCCCGAAAACAAACCAATGCATAATAATTGGTCACTACTCTATATTTGAAAAACTTTCTTTTATCTGTGAACATCGTTTAATCCTCAGCTGTCAAACTGGGCCAAAATGACGCAGAAATGAACAATTAAACGATTAATAATTAAACAATTACAAAATGAAATTAACAATTAAATCAAGATACTTGCAAGCGAGATATCGTTTCCTAACAAATGAAGCGATGTTCCAAGATGTTCAAGTGGTGTTTTCAAATTTTTGGGTCTCGATAGTACTGCTAGTTTTTAAGTGACAATTGTTTGAAAATTGTATAACATACGTATTATGCACAAGAAGCATGACTGCGGAGGGTTGAAGAAATTCCACGCTCCGAAGCTATTGAACAGTTGCACAACAATTTTGATCCCCGCGTGTTTTCACGTTTCTCGAAGTGAACGTATCTCGTCACTGAAACTTGCTCTGTCGCAAAAATGACAGTCCGTTCTCGCAACTGCATTCGCGGGCATAAGCTCCTTAAATAGTCAAAGACAGTTGCGCTCCTGGCTGCGAGCTCTCCCGTCACGGCGCAACAAGAAAAAAAGCCGCGGGTATCAAAGTGTTTGCAAATGGAAGCATTAGAACGGAGTTGATTTCTTCTCTGTGAACGCCGGCCAATTTCGAACTTTCGACGGATTCCACGGCGGGAAAGAAGTCCGGGGAAAGAGGGAAACGCCGCTTTAAACTACGTGACGAGAGCGAAGAAGCCGCGTTTGCATCTCAAACGCTTCAGATTAAGAAGTTGAATCATTCCCATGATGCATTACGGTACAGGGAGTTTCTTACCGTGTGGCCAAATGTTCTTCGCGAAGTAGGTTGCACGAAACTCGTATAGAATGCTCGGGGAGAGCTCGAATGGAACTTTTTTAAAAGTTCCGGCAAATTGTAACAGCGGATACTTCGGGGAAGATTGAGCCACTGTTTTCAAAGATCTTATATAACCATTCGAGGACGCCGTTTATTTCAGTTTCCAAAGTTTACCGGGGTTTGCGTATACCTTTTTTCCCCTCCGCGCCCCGCCAGTTGTTCGAACGCGATAATTTAACGAAGACAACAGGCATTGTTTGTTTGACTCGCGAACAGTGGTCGGCTTTAAGGGGCCAACGCCGGGTTCGCGGAATTTTTTTTTGCAGACGAACCAGACAACGTATTATTGCGAAACTTTGTAGACTTGTTTGTACATATTTAATCCGCGTCCCGGAATTTTTGTTCATTGTTATTTTCTGTATCGCGGTAATTATTCACGGAGAAAGCTGAACGGCTGAAGAAACACCCTTTTCATTAATGCTTGATTCTGCGAGCTGCTAACGCGAGACTGGTTTTGGGGAATTTTTTGCAGACGAACCAGGCAACGTATTATCGTGAAACTTTGCAGAGTTCTTTCTACATACTTGAGCTGCGTTCCGGAATTTTAGTTCATTGTTATTTCCAGAAACGTGGTCATTATTCACTGGAACAACTGGACGGTTGAAGAAACACTTTTTTTATTAATATTCGTTCTCTATTGTACAATTATTATTATATATTAATTATTGTACATATTATAATTATTATATAATTACATATTGTCAAAATTATTTCGAATCGTGGCATACTAATTTTTATTGGCGCCCTCAAGGTCGTCGCACGAGCGCAAAGGATTCGTAGTTGAATTTACGACACATGCTACTCTTCTCGCCAGATTTCCAAGTATACAATTCTAACACTTTCAAAAATAATACTTTGCAAAAATTCGTAAGCACAGTTTGAATACGAATACATAAGCCTGGAAAGTTTTACAGTGACATCTGAACTAGTTTATTACGAAAAAAGTGTCTGAGAATCATTCTTCACCCCATTATAGCTGCAACAAAATCGATCTTTTTATTTAAAAGGATGACACATACGCAATTTCGATCGCACATTTTTCTTGAAGCCGGGAGACAATGAAAATTCTGTCACGGGTCAGAGTGACCCAGCAATCGTCTGACAAGTCTGGCTCAGACCGCGCTCGCGCGCGCGTGTTTCTGGAAAGATAAATGACGCTGACGTTTCATAAATCGGGGGTAGAACTATTCGCAGTTGTCAATATATTTTTGATAGTTCGCTCCCGACGAAAACCTACGTGCCTCCACCAGGAAATTCTCTGTTGGGTTTTTCTTTCGTATGGGATTGTGCGCGTGGGATACGCGGTCGTATCCTCCCTTTTACCGTAGAAACACGTAAACAAAATAAACCACTGAAACGTGACGCGAGCACGTTAAAGCCTTTAATATTGTATGCGTAAGATTACACGTTTCAAACTTTGCTCTGTTATTTGCCGCGGCGCGTAACATCATATTTTCTTGTAAACATTGTCGTCCTCCCACCGCAAAACGTAAAATATTGTGGCGTCTTTATAATGCATAATTTATTATTTATTCACTGCCCTATATTTAACCCTATCCAAAGTATTTCCTTCGTTTCGTTTCAGCATTTGCTAAAATGCCCATTTTATACATTAATATTGTATTTGATCAAATGAAATACTAAACAATATTCTTACATTTTCCTTAATTTATCGAAATTATTAACAATAGGTTTACGGGACCAGTCAAAGTGACGGGTCACTAATTTTTTGATCCTTACAATTCAATAAGGACATTTTTATTTTGCATACAAATCCACAATCTAACTATAACTATTAGATAACCTATTTAAAACTGTTGGTAATTATTAAAATTGTTCTTACAGGCCATGCAATTGCGTCGTTAATCACGGAGCTGATGGGAGTCAGTGGGATAAGTTTCTACCAGCTCAGAAATTAATTTGGGAACGGAGGTTTTCATTTTCACTGCGGAGTAAATCACTTTGTGCTACACGTGTGTAACAATCGTTGCTAGCCGCGTCGCAATCTTTTACAAGAGTCGAACAAATTGGTCGAATCAGGTCAACTAGTAATATTTTTTTCCGGGAGTAGATGAACGGCGAAGTCGCGTTAATATTTTAATCACCTGTTGAGCTGCGTAGGCAACCCTCGCTACCCCATCCAATATGATAACAGCTCAATTAATGTTTCACGCATTCCAGTGTGCCGGCGCTAAATTGAACATTGTCAATATTAAGAGCTTTCTCATTTATCCGTGTATTGATCACGCCTTACCATCTCACTGCTGGATAAATCGTGCAATAATTATTAGTCGTAAATATTTGAACACAGTCGTCAAATGTTTGGTTCATAAATTTTGGTATTTAAGAACTTATTTGTTAATAT
Organism: Megalopta genalis; assembly: GCF_051020955.1. Lineage (NCBI taxonomy): Eukaryota > Metazoa > Arthropoda > Insecta > Hymenoptera > Halictidae > Megalopta > Megalopta genalis. The sequence continues at coordinate 14,620,272 of NC_135023.1, forward strand.
ACGATTTGGAAACTTAAGGGGAGGCACCACCCTAATGGTTAAAAAATTGTTTACTTACCAAATTTAGAGTTCAGTTAATTTATAGCAACTTTATAATTTGTTTCACTTGTCTTTTTAACATATTGGCATGCATATATGTTAAAGTATGTTAAATAGGCAATGTTAAAAAGGCAATATCTTAAAGAAGTTAAAATGTTAAAAAGGCAATATCTTAAAGAAGTTAAAATGTTAAAAAGGCAATATCTTAAACAAATTATAAAGCTGCTATAAATTAACTGAACTCTAAATTATCTTAACAATAAGTTTGGTAAGTATATATATATATATATATATATACAATACACGTGCTAGTAAATAATAATTCTTCTTCCTCACAATGTAGGATCTGTGACTAGGATCTGCCACTATAATTCTAACTCCCTAAAATGTTAATAAATTTTCCCCAAAATTCTTTATCCGTTTCCCTTTCAAATACATTACTCTAGGGTAGTCGAACCGGTTACTGTGGTGTGACCAATTATTGTGCCTTTAATTTATTTCCGGTCATAATTAATTTTACATTTAATATAAATAAGGGGGATATTAATTCTTTTTATCAAAAAATAGACAAAGTGAAAGAATAAAAAAATTTAATATGTCTTATTTGATAAATATAAAGTTAATTATGCCCGAAAACAAACTGAAGCCACGGCAATCGGTCACCCCACAGAAACCAGCTCCACTCCTCTACTTCTGAATTTTCATTTTTCTATCGATATAAGTTTCTTTCGATATCGATCCACAAATCCTGAACTCTCCACGTACACTGCAACTATTACGAAACGTTCGCGTACGCATAAAACGTAACGTCGTTCACGTAATCCTTCCAGCGTTCCAAAGCTAATAATTGCACCCTCTTCACGCCATTATCGGCAATTTCCCCATACACTCTCCACTGGAGCACCATTCACCACGCAAGAATCCTTAAAAGCGATCCCACCCACAAACCCAGCCGACAATAATTTCCAATCAACCCGGCGCTCATGCTTCCTTAGCTTTAAATGTTAAATTCGCGGAAAGATATTGCAAAACTTGACTATACCCGAGCATCGCGCGATTACTGTTGCGCGAACGATTAAAGCGAGCGAGCGATAATGAAGCCGCGTTACGTGGAGAGCATCACAAGGCTCAAGAGACCGGGACAGAGATCGACACGTAGAAGCGGAAATGCATTTGTCGATATCTTGTCGCTTGAACTTTACAATCAAGTTTCACGAGCGACGACTCTCCTAACTCGCCAAAGAGACCAGGAGGGAGAGAGAGAGAGAAAGAGGGAGAGAGAGAGAGAGGGAGTGCCTCTCGACTGCCAAGCATCCACTCCATAAGTCGAAACCAAAGTCACATGTCGCGTAACCGTGCGACCACTGCAGAAGTTCTTGTTCCGGCGAAACCGCAACCTGCATTCGCACCCAGTGAACATCCGGCGTCGCGCCGGCGCTGCGTGTACCAGAAGCTGCATCTGGGTGCAAATAATTTCGAAACGAAATTACGAGCAGCGTTCTCCATCTAAACAGCCAAATTTAGTCGTCGATGCGTTACGCCGCAGATAAAACTCGTCTAGAAACAGATGCGCTCGCTACGCTTTTGTCTCGATTAAACGCGGCCGCCTGCTGCACGCGGGATGGCATTAAAAACGTGTCCGGAGGAATTGAAACAGCGTGATAATAATAAATGAGAATGCCGGCGAGGCACGGCGAGAGCGGAGACAATTAAAATTCTGGCGGAAGATAAGACGCGTTTAGATACGCTCGTGTCACGAGAAGTTCGGGAACGCTGCTTCACGGCGGAAGTTATGCTCAGTGTTTTCGAGCTGCGAGCTGCGGCCGTTCAGGGTTAATTAATCTACATATCAAGCGGATAAATGCGTTCATTCCGCGCGAAGAGAACGCATCTGATTAGCTTCGTTAAGCAATCTCGAATTGTTAAGATTTTTCGGGGCTTCGGAGCTCGATTGTGAAGCGGTAGGAATAATTTAGTGTTATACACTCGATCAGTTACTATTTCAGTAATGTTAATATTGTTTTTGATTTATATGATTTGATCTTAATTATATAAAGTGAATGTTTCTGATAAAATCAGGTTATTCTTTTTTTAATGTTAGAAATTGTTCGATACTTCGTATTTTGAAAGTCGTTACAAACTTAGAGTTATCGAACTTTGAGTGAATTATTCATTTTACTCTATATAGTAATGTAACAAAAAAGATTTTCTTGTAGTTCAAAGATGTACCTACATGTCTCAAGAAGGTTCATTTCCATATTGGCAGTAGCCTTCTTCAAAAAAATTCACAAAGAACACTTACTCCCAAAGCTGTCTCAAGAGAATCAACCCTGCCTCTAACATCAGCATGTTTTGAATAGCCTTACATCAATTGTGAAATTTCTCCTAACTCGAACAGTATTCAACTAAGAAAAAGATTTTCTTGTAGTTCAACCCCGCACTTAAACACCCCAAAAAGTTCATTCACATATTGCCAATGGTTTGATTTAAAAAAATTACCAAAGTTCGCCTATTTTCAAAACAGTTACGCGAGAATCTTCACTCCGACGTCGACGTCGAACGTCGTCTCATTTGACACAGTCCAACAGCAATTTCGAAGTAGTAGCAAAATATTTTCTTGCAGCTGAAGCTTGTGTCTAACACTCCTAAAAAGTTCATTGCCACATTGCCAATAATCTCGCTAAAAAAAAATTGGCAAAGACCGACTATTTTCAGAGCAGTGGCGCGAAGATTCTGAATTTCGAACGCAAGCTCTAGAGTCGCATCGAAATGCGGCTCATTTGGAACGGTCGAACAGCAATTTTGAACCGGAACGGTGCACGTTTCGATTCGAGAGGAATGCGGAGATTGTGTTGGCAAGTTGCTGAGAAAAATTCGAGGGAAAGGCAGGGAGCGCGGCCCTCCTAGAGCTCCGTAGATTCCGAGGGAAATACCTGCCGGGGGATCCTCGATGTTAGGTTTCAGCGTACGTCAATGCCGCGGTCTTTCCTTTTGTCTCGATCGACTTCTGCCGCAGTTGAATCGAAGGAGACCCGCCCACGGCAGTCTGGGCTTCGATAATCCTCACGGGATAAGAGGCCGGGTTAAGAGGGGGCGGGCAACGCCTGATAAAAAGTCGCGACCCGAAGGGCCTTTGGGAGGGCTCACCCCGTGGCGAGTTCACGGATTACGCTAATAGCAACCCCATGGAATTTATACCGGCGCCGGATTAAAAGTTCAATTTCTGTTCGCGGCCCCGGCAAGACCGAAACGTCGATTCAATTACGATTAAGGGATTAACAAAATGCGTGAGGACGTAAGGTGCTTTGGCTGATCTGTGTCCTTCTTTTTCCACCTTTTCTCTTTCACTCCGTCGTCGATCGTTCGTTTCTTCTTTTTTTCTTCTTCTTCTTCTTCTTTCGCTCTTCTATCTCGCCCCTTGCTCAGATGCTAGAATATGCCTTCTAGAGGATTCTTCAACGCTGCCGAGTCGACTGACTCAAGAGGGCATGATAATCCAACGAGGCTTTGACACTTGACTATCCTGAGGGATCTGTCGCGGATTTTTGCTGCACCTGCTTCAGACCTTCTGCCATCTTTTTTCACTTCTGATGCAGTTCTTCGGTTTTATTTTGCTGCAGTCTTCGCGGCGGTGACTTTTGATGTTCCGCGTCATGCTTTTTCGACTGCCGGGCGGTCTGAGTTGCCTTCGCGATCGAATCTTTTTGCTGAATCCTTCAGCTTAACCCTTTAAACACATCTCTGTAAGGTCTTGAGTAAACATTCGTTACACTTTTGAAGTTACTTACTCGATTGAGCTGTAATTTCGAGCTTCGATGGCATTTTCTCTCCATGGAGAAATATCTATTCAACTAGCTTGCCCGATTAAAAGGGAAGTACTGGATTAATTAACTCGATCTTCAAAATATATCTTAAAACTAGAACTACCAAAAACAGTCACAATGACTTATTTGGCATTTTTTATAATCAGTACTCATTTTCAATACACTTTGTTATTTTTATACTTTATATAACTGTCTCTAAAAACAATTACTTCAAAGTATAGCAATTATTTTTTCCTTCGAAATGAAAGTGACGCCTCTGTTTCAGAAGCATCGCAGTGCTCTATCATCCGAATAGTACACATTTCGAACGATGTATATATATATATATATATATGTACGTGGTATTTACTTCGTTTATATGCGTAACCATCAAATCAAAATCTTTTCGCAATATTTCGTTATGGTGTTTACGTTCGACGCGTTTACAGAACTAACAAATTTTCGATGCATGAAAACGTGTTGCTGTTAGCTTTCCTTGCTTATGTTATCACGTTTCAGAAACTTCTCATGTTAGTGCTAATAAAACGGAGAACTCTTACATTTTCACTATTCTATGAACTACAATGTATTTGAGTTAATTGCATAAAAATTGATGTTACGTCAATATTAATTCAGACGAGGTTGTAAGCGACGTTTCTCAATGTTTGTATTAAGAACAGAAATAACAGATCCTCTATGATATTTCTACCTCATTTCTCTGCAGCAGAAATATAATTTTTCGTGTTCTTATTATTTTATACACTAATTCAGATAATAAAATATCAACAGAGCTACTAGCTAGAATTAGATTACGTTTTTCAATACTTTTTATTTCGGATCTATCATAACCCCAGTGTACCAATCACTTTCGTGGAAATCATCGTACCAGTTAAGGTATATATTATATTTAGAAGCTAAGGTATATATAATATTTAGAAACGTCACTCATGTTCATAGAAATTGTACATAAACATTTGTAACGCATCTCAATTTCAAACTCGGTTTTCTCGACATCAGAAGAAAATCAGTCGCGACTTTGGCTCCATGTATCTCGATCAAAAATTTACCAGATCAAAACACAAGATTATAAAGTCCCGATCCGGAAACACAGAACACAATCGACTGACAGTTTCCTCGTTTCACACCGTGACATCCTTTTGTTCCGCCAAGTCGTCGAAGAATTCGGCTAACCGAATGACGCCGCCGCGAGGTTCGCACAATTGATGTCAATTTATTTCCCGTCCCCGCGATCTCGTATCCGTTTAATCCGCGAAAGCAGCCAGGTATATTCGCGTCAACGCAAACGTAAATCGACTAAAGCTCGATTTTCGCCGGCAATTTATGCGGAACGGTTCGCGTCGCGGAAGATTCATGAAACTCGGCGGAGCATCTTGAGTCCGGGAAACATTTCGCCGAACAGCAGGACCCGCGCACCTCATAAATCCTAACCGGATTGACACTTTCTGTTGCAGAGTTTCTGGAAGTGGGCTGCGCCACCTTGCGAACTTCTGGCTGCGAAGCTATGAACTTGGAGGCGTCGCGATCGTTGATTGAGCACGCCGCCGAGCAAAACCTACCGACGACACGGCCGATGTGTTCATAATAAATGGAGCATGTCCCGTGGCCTGGCTGGCACGCTTGAGACCGTGAGACGACGGTGATCTGATCATTCATCGTTAGACTCGCGCGCGCGCCGGCACCCGTGAACTTTCCTAATTCCGAAGAAAGTGTTGGCTTGGTTGCTAGTCGAAAGTTAGAGACCAACGGCTCCGCCGTACGAAAATAACAGAAGTTAGCCGGTCGGCTGCCAGATCGTTGACTGAGTTCGCATCGCAACGAAACTTCGCTTTCACAGGGGCCCCCCCGGGGGTCGAGATACGCGGGAACCGGTTGTCAGCAGTTTCATCGATCAATTACAGTCTCCGAAACGTTCCCGCGACGGGAGCCAATCGAGCGACTCGACCCGGCCGCGCTTAAGATATCCCAACTTCCCAAATCCTTCATCAACCATTCAGCGGTGTCGAGCCCGGCAGCCTATCCTTTATCAACAGCAGGGCTTAGACCGCTCACGGCGGGGCTTTACGGATCAAGTTCCTGCGTATCTCCTCAAATAAAGAAAACGAGGATAGAAGCATTCCGGCTGGTTCATCCTGGAAAAATAAGTTGTTGCCGCTACTGCCTCTGCATTATCGATGAAAAGTGCTAACGGCCAGTACCAACCGGTCTTCGTTACCTCTCCCCATCCCCCCTCTCTTCCGCGAACTTTCGACCATAACTCGCGAAATAACGACGCAAGAAACTGGGAACAAGAGGGCATTCGTCTTGCCGCCGCCAGAAGTACCGACCAAATTATTAATCTCCAGGGCCGAGAACTGCTGAAGGCAATACTGGAAACCTGCGCCGCCATCCATTCTCAAAGCTCACAGCTGCGATCTTTATGTCCATATCCGATCGTCTTTTCTGAATGGTATAGGATACTTCAGCCGGCGCAATAAGGATTTCATTTAGAAGTCAAGCGCGATCGCTTGAGGATAGAGGATTTGACCAAGAAACAAAAGAATCAACAAGTAATTGCTCGACTCCGAGCGTCAGGATAGAGGATATGACCAAGAAATAGAGTCGTCAAGTAATAAGTTAACTCCGAGCATCGAGATAGAGGAGTCGACATAGGAACAGAAGAGAGAATAGGTAATAACTTGACTCTGAGCATCAGGATAGAGGATGCGACCAAAGGTCAGAAGAGTCAGGAAGTAAATCTTTTCTGCTGCACCAAGTACTCTTTTGTACTGTTTTTCTATCGCTTGAATCATACGATGGCTTACAAGTATCTCAGTATTCACAATAGCGTAAAATAGAAAGCAAAGGCTGAAAAGTCCAAAGACCAAACAGTTCAAGAACCAAGGTCCGAAGACCAAACAGTGCGAAGACAACGAGGTCCAGAAGCTAAAAGATCCAAAGGCTAAGAGGTCTAAAAACTAAAAGGAGAAAAGGCTAAAAAGTCCGAAGACTAAGAAGTCTAAAGACTCGAAAGTCTGAAGAACTGATCATCCATCTTGGAGACATCCTGGTCTCCAGTAGCAGGGACGAATCCCGAACGCAGGTGATCGTCTTAACTTTGAACAGGAGCAGACCGACAACGTTGCAGTGGTAAACCGGTTGCTGTTGCTGGGATGCCCCCATGACAAGAGGGCGGCTCGTGGTGATGTCTTGTTGCTGCTGGTGCTGCGAAGGCCTTGGCGGTGCCGGTTCCTCGAGTGCTGGTGCTGGGGGTGTAGTTAGTGGTGCGTCCGGAGGCAGTGTGGTCGTTGGCAGCGACGCCAGCAACGCCGGCGGTGGTGGTCTCGGTATCGCGTCCGGTCTGTCCGCGATGCTGTCGTTGGTAGTCGTCACCGTCGCCATCAGCACCGGGGAGTGGCTTCTGACGGAGGAGAAGCTGCCGAAAACTTCGTCGAACACTTCCGTGGAGCCCGACAGCAAAGTTACCTACAGCGGCCTGTGGAGGGTCTGCGTGGCAATAAGTAAGTAGTTTTCACTCAGGGTTTCAGAGTTCCAAACTTCGAATCCCCCCCGATCCTCGGATCATTTGAATATTTCCGAGGTGTTTTGTCACGAGCACTTCGTCGAACTTCCGCAGGCTTTGGAGACTGTGCAACCGATACTCCCCCGCGTATCCAATTACACCTGCGACGAGCACCCCCGCCATTTCCGGCTCAAAGTAACGATCCAGACCCTGTTATTTGCGAAACACCCAGCGGCTCGGTGTATCGTCTTTTAATTTCTGTCTAATTGAAGGTGTCGATCTAGAGAAATTGAGCTGCCTATTTTGTTTGTTTGGACGCCTATCGGTCGTTTTTCACGTATCGATTGGCTTTTATTGGAAAGGTATAATTGTTTCGCGCCTCCGAAGACGCGGGTACTTGAGCTTCTTAATTTTACTAATTAACAGCCGCTGCGTGGTATTGAAAATTATGATTATTCCGTAGTTTATTCGTGAACGAGACGAAAAAGCGTGAAAATGTTCATAGGCGAACTTTGCTATCTTCTTATCTTTCACAAGACCAGCAGTCTAATTTTATTTTTCCGAACACAATGACCAATTGGTTGAATAAGAAGAATAAAAGTCTTGAATAAGAATAAAAGTCTTTGCTGAAGGAGCTTGTATCTCGAGCTGGACAAGTGCTCCTTGCGCAGAGAGCACTGCGGGTTGTTCTCGAGGACACCGCTTTCGAATAAACCAAGTTAAACTATGGCGATTGCAGCCGCGCAGGAAGTACTTCCGATTTTGCAAGTCCGACTGCAGATACTGTCTACCTTGCTCTATCTGACCGGAGTACTCTTTATGAGTAGGTGTGGCTGCATTGCTTTCAACGGCGCTAGTGCAGTTTCCTACAAGGCAATCTCTGTGGCCATGGTTGGTCTAGAGTGTTGTAATTTGTCTGACCTGGTTTCGTGAATGCAGTCAAGAGTCCATCAACTTTTCTCCTCGATTGGTTAATAATTGGGTACGCGTCGTATCACCTAAAATTACTTATAAACTATTTGTTCTGGAAACGTGTGGTTTGAATAAAAGTAATACATTATCATTTATCCGGGCGCGAAGGTCAGTTGCGCATTTTAATTGTGATAAATAAAATTTAATTTAGCAGAACTTGAACTTGAACTTGTTTATTTAAAGTTCTAGGACTATTTCGTCGTTATACGCCGTATTAATTTAGTAGAAGAAAGCGCTGGATGCTGATTAAAACGAAGATAAGAGAATCGAAGTGATCTTTATATTTCGATAAAAGCAGAAACTGGAAAAATAATAATTATATTCCGCGATCTCTTGATAAAATATAGACAATTTTTGTTCGTACCATTCCACAAATAATTCACAAGTAATTTAGGTGGCATGCTTAGATGAATCGCTGCGTACGTACGTGAACACGTAGACCTCATCTTCTTGGGTTCTAGGGTGGAGTACATAAAAAATTCATAAGGAATCCTTAACTTGACGGTGAGTAGTAAAACACTGTAAATCTTACGACTGGCTACTAACTTAGTTGCGAAGAAAAATGGCTGGTCTACATGGGAAGTACCATGGTCTAGACCCCAGATGTTCATGGTTAAACCTTTCCAGTAACGGCTCAAATGGTCCATCTTGAGATTGGATGGTCGCAAGGGTTTCAAATCGGAAAACGCAATCTCCAGTTAATAAATATCGAAGACAATCTCATTTTGAAAACTTATTTGTGCAGCTATTATTCTTCAAGTATAATACGTTTAACTCACTCATTCTCGTTACGAACGCGCATAATTTAGTGGTTTCGTTGTTCGTGCTTTCGCAAATTGTTTCATCGTTCCATCCGAAAAGATGATCTTCAAACTGCGATCACTGGAACCAGCTTGTCCTCGTCCGAAATGAATGCTGAATAAAAATCGCCATGCAAATTTAAAATAACCACCCCTCAATTTGCTTATCGCGGGAATGAATTTTTCCAACGTTTGCCCTCTTTGCTAATTATTTCGGAAGCATCGGGCACTCGACTCTGAAACTCGGACGAGTGTTTCCTTTTCTGATCGTTCATCGGGCACGACTTCACGAAATTCATACCTTTAAAACAGCCAACAAAAATGCTAAAACAAAATCTGCTTCAACCAAAAGCATCAACAGTTTTATTTTATTTTCACCAGAAGCAATCTCCGAATCTCCCCAAATTCTGTTCTCTGTACTATGGTTGTTTAAAATGAAAATTCACAACGTTTGCATCAACGTTTTTATTTTATTATTACGTTAAGCAGTCTTTCAATCGTCGAGAAAATTATTTGGAAGTACTTATTTCTTTTATAGCTGTAGCTTAAATCACGATCATTAAGTTTCATATCATATAATTTTATCGTGCTACATCAGAAAAGTTAATTGGACAGTTTTCCTTTAACTGGTATCATTCGAGGTAATTTGCTCCAAAATGAAATACTCCGTTGCCGTCACAAAAATTTCCTCCATCTGTAAATCGTTTTAAAAGTATTCAATAACTGTCGATAAATAACGCGTTAAAATGATACCGGTCGAGATCCAGCAAGAACACGGTTCCGGTACCGGGTAAATAAAAATTCTCAACAGAATCCAATAGAATCGAATAAGTTGCAGCGAGGAAGATTGCGTTGTCCATTCCAGAACTGGCGCACATAACAAGCATGCTTGCTTTCCAGGATATGCTCCATCCCTGCCGAAGCGTTTTTAACTTCGATGCGACGAAAGAGCATTACCAAGCACTTCTCGGGAACCGGCGATCTTGTAACAACCTTGGACCGCTCATGCCGCGTTCATTCGCGTTCGATATGTAATATCGAAATGGACACACCGGGCAGCGGAAACAATAACGGAAATTGAAAAACTCACAGGGAACTGACGCGCGCGGCTGGACCGGAAGATTGTTTGGGATCTTGGACAGAAGTGCACGGGAGCACTCCGCCCGGCGAAATCGTATTTAAGGAAATCTAATTCGACGTCGTCGTTGGAGCTTTTTGCCCCGGAACGGCGACCGTGTCAAAGAGTAAAAGCCATGACCGCACGTGTACTCGTTGCTGCTCATTGACCAAAACGACCCACCACTTTGCGAACAGCACAGCTCGCGCCGGGCTTCCGCTGTGTTCATCGAAACAGAATCCCTGGAAATTACACAATCTATTCGACTCGAAATCAATTATAATCGATTTCTGTAGAAAATTTAATTATAACGAAGTTTATATGATGTGATAATGATATTCGCCCGTTTATCGGAAACATGTCTTTTCATTTAAAATTTAAAGTCTTGCCCTGCTCAACGAATTCCATTTGAATTTTGAAATCCTCAAATCTCGGATCACCTCTGTCATATGTTTGAAGAGGAAAAATGTGTGTGAATATGAAATTTTGTTAAAGCAGTCATCTCTACTGTGAACTCTTTTATATTACATTTTTCTTAGGGAATGTAACATTTATGAAAGTATGTTAAGCATTAAATTTTTATTGTGCACGGTTACTGAAGTACAATATTCAGGGAGGGAGCGCAGCATTCAGGGAGACAGCAGAGTAGCTCGAGCACAGTATTCAGAAAGGGAGCACAGTAACTGCTTCTTGTAGCCATGGAAAAATGTATGTCGACAAAAGAAATTTTAATATTATCTTTCAAGTCCTTAAGAAATGTCATATAAATTACTAAAGTTAGAAGCGAAAACTCCTGAAGGCTGCTAACAGAGCACAGTAATTGACACATCTTCCTTAATTTGTTCTATTCGACAGCCTCGGAAACATATTGCAGTTCTTTCAGTTTATTTTACTTGTTATACAATAAAAGTGATGTTCGGTGAATAACTAAGAGAGAATAACTAAGTGTATTTACAATTATAATTATTTCATATTGGCAAAGCTGATATTGCTATCTTATATTAGGGATTAATTATTAACGCGTTATTTATCGACAGTTATTGAATACTAATTATCTTATATTAGGGATGTATTACGTAGAATTATTTAAGCCGGTCAAAAGTTGCCTGTCGTGCACTGTAGATTATACATAGATTTCACAGTTGTTTGACAGTATCGAGGTCGTCAAAATTAATTTTAATAGAAAACGGGTTCACCGAGGATAAGTAGTAATTTGCTTCTGATCAGATAGGAAGCTCTGCAACCGTCTGAAAAGTTTCCGTTAATACGTGAAGCTAAAGGGAACTCTCTCTCTTATATAACCGGCTCTTTGAAGGCACCTTAAAAGGATGTTAACTGCTCTAATTAACGGTTCGTTCTCAGCCTAATAGCTATTAATTTTTCCAATGGTCGATGAACAGCAATCGCCTTTCTGTCGATTTTTAATCGGCTTTGGGTACCCGGGAACGATATATCTATTTGCAAATTAACCGAATAATTATTGCTGATAATTAAACGAACATTATTGTACTCTGTCATCGCGCTTATTCGAATCCAGTGTTAAATGGAAATCGGTATGAAAGCAACTTGTTTCGCCTATGGCGGTGCAATTCGTTGAAAACGGTATTATATTGTAAGCTCATGATAAGTTGACGTTCCAGTTCAGTAAATATCGGTGCAACAACTGCATTGTGTTTATTTGCAAGCTGAATTGATTCTACGAAATGCATGGCCGCGCAGCGATCGTTTTACCGCGGCTTCGAGTAATCACGTGAAAAAGTAAATAAGCGAAAGATTAAATCAACAGGAAAGGCTATTCGCCTCGCCCGTCGTAAACAATGAACTGCAGATTGACCACAATTTTTCGCAAGCTTGAATAAATATTGCAAAAGTATAAGAGTTCTATCATTTTTCTTTCAATATTAAATATACAAACGGCGAGTCATTTTTACAGAAATATAATCGAGTATGTTTAGTATCATTTGTAATTTCAACTTCATTTATATCAATTTTGATTTACATATTTTTTCGATGTACTCTTCCTGGTTACGTTAGTTGTTCTATAGATCTTAATGAAACATGTGAAAATATTACAATTAATTATTATTAATACTTATTATAATAGTTAATACTATAATTGACTAATATTAATTATGAAATTATAATTTTGAAATTATAGATAAATTTACATAAAATTATAACTTTTAATTATAAATAAAATGCAATTCTAATAGATTTTAAAACTATAAATGTGAATTAATTTTTAAATTAAAAATAAATTTATATAAAATTATAATAAATTAGTTAAATAGCAATATTTATACTCTGGGTCAAAACGGACTCCGAGTGTTAAAATCTTCACAAATGTACAAATGTGTGTCAGTGATTATAAGTTCGACATGTGAGACCATAACTCAAGTTACTGCTAGATTTTACACATTTTTTGCTGTCTCGATGCGAATATAGTTCATTCATTTTCATACCACTTCACTTGATACCATAGCATGCAATTCATATGCATAAAGGTCGATTATCCGGTTATCAGAAAAACTTCTTATCTTCACATTCATCGCGATGATTTTGTACCAAAAACTTTTATTCACTGCTTTCACCCTCGGTATTGAATTAATCTGGAGAGTAAATTGAATCGTCAGTTAATTAAGGAACACACACATCCGCAATATTTCCCGTCTTCAAGATCTTGAACGACGAAGCAATCGTTGGACGGTTCGTTCAGCTTTCAAACATCCCCGGTGCCTCCACGCAGCAACTAACTTTTGATCTCTCCCTCCCCAGGGTGTCACCTACTATAAACTTTTCCGCCTGCTAACAAACATTCTCTCAATGTCCAGAGGACCTCTCCTGACGTTACTGTACGCAATACTTTACTGCACACACTCCACTAAACTACAGCAAAAAAGACTAAACAATGAAACAATAATAAAGCGAATATAGCGATTGGTAAAGATAAAACAATTTTATTTGCAATTTCATTTGAAATCATACAAGAATTAACACGTTCCGTGCCACGTGTACCATCGATGGTACACGCTTGCATGTTTACTTAGTGAACTGAACAAATTGTTTACAAGAAATTTAGAACCGAAGAATCAATTTCCACCGCAAGAATGGGCGTTGATAAGTTTTTGTTACGTTGTTATGTGTACGAGAATTAATAATTGCACGTAATACATCAAGTTTTAGTAAAATATGAAAGTGTGAAGATTCGAGTAAAAAAAGCTCGGCAGGGAACGTGTTAACGATTCATTAACAGTACATACATAAATGTTTCATTTCTGAACAAAATAATCGCAAAACAACATTCTGCATTTTCTGATATTTAACGGGTGTGACTATTTCAAATGATTGCATTCTAATGGTAACTTATTGTCAAGTGATAACAATATTTGGTTATTTACTTGTTGATACATTTATTTATTTGTTAATGCTTTAGTCCAGGTGGTTTATTTAGCAAATACAGGATTATTACACGTACATATGTTTGATGTTTGATTACATTAGGAAACTTCATTCGTTTCGATTACGTCGTTCATTTCAAATCAATAAGTAAAGCGTTTTTTCGCTTCCACATCTCTAACCTGGATTAAGTTGTTTTTACACAGAATGCCTCGAACATTGTCTCGTTCTATCGGTGAAATTATTAAGAAGGAAGAAGTGCCAATCAACTCACTTATGAAATAAATCGTAGCGCAAAGAGTCAATTTTGTCATCGCAAAATCGAATGTGCATCGGCGGGTGCATCAAATATTACGAAAATCAGACGAAAACGCTCGCGGAGTGTCGGCGAACAGTTGCTCTGACAAAGAAAATCAAATTCCCCGGAAAATGGTGATCCACGAGAGTCGGAGCTTTCCCGGGGAACTGCAATTTTCGGTAGCGTTAAGTAAGTACCCGGAGTTACGGTTTCGCGGGTCTAGGGAAGTTCAAAGGCCACCGGAAACAGACGGTCGTGTTCAGCCATAGGAGTTGCACGCGCTAAACTCCGGCTGTAACGTTACTCTGGGGATATGCCATAAGTCCTGTCGGTTAAGTATTCGGGAAAAGTTCAGCGACGGCTATGCAAAGTAGTTGGAGCTGTGAAATGGAAGACGATATCTCGAGTTGTCGAAATGAAAAATGCACCGCTCAAGAGCCGCCCTTGGAAATTTTATTCACCGGGCGTCCACGATCCCCGGGGAATCGGCGTGGAAATCTTCGGGATAGTTTTGCGTCACGTTTAATGCCAGAATCGATCCGGCTGTTTCTATACAATCGTCCATTCGAGCCTCGTCCCGTCCGTTACTCCTCCGCTCCTTGAGCGACGCTGTTCGTTACCCTAATTTCGACTTCTGCACCCAATTAACTTGAGAACTTGTTGCTGCATATTGCTCCTCCTGGCGCTCCGTGCAATAGCGCGCCGTTGGCGCGTAACAGCACTGGCATCGTTCAAATAAAGCTCTATTTGAACTGCGTTAATTGCCGCAAACAAAACACGTCCACATGTTCGAGAATGTGTATCGCACTCGACGGAAATGTGTCTTGCTTTTTTACCGATGGAACCAGGAAAGATACACAAGGACGGCGTTGTTTCAGCCTTTTTCACATCGGATCTAAACATCTCGGCTCTATTTGGAAAAATTAATCAAATATCCGGCTTCTTCGCAGCATCTGCAGCGATTGAAAAAGCTACCGTCAGTAAATAAGAGATGCCTGCAATAAATTTTTACACAGCGCCGTTTCATTTGTAATAAAATGAATTTTATGAATTACGTGATTATATCGAATTTTAGATGACGTAATTGGGGAACAGGAATTTTTATTCAAACAGGACAAAAAAGTGGTCCATGTTTCCAAACATTTTCACGAATGGATTAAATCACGGGACAATCCCCTAATGGAATGGTCTGCGTGTAGACCTGTTATGCACCCCATAGAAAATTTATGGGGTATAATCGTCAGATGTATATATGTCAATGATCGTCAATTTCAAACAATTGATAGTTTGAAAGAACAAATTAAACGTATCTGAGAAGAAATCCTGACACAGCAATTAATAAGCTTATACATTCAATACCGAATCGAATTTTTGCTTTAATTCAAAACAACAGAGGTCACACAAAATATTAAGTTTGTCATTTTTATATAATGTTACCTTTTTTCAATTTCATACCATTTTTGTGTTACGCGCGTTTGAACGATTTTCGCGCGGAAAATAAAACCGTGTTTGTATAATACAAACCGCTGAACATATGTTTACGTTATTGTTACGTTGATCTTACTTGAATTTCGAATCTTTAGCCCCAAAATCCTTTCAATTCGAAACGCGTTTACACGAATTTCGGCCGCCGTGCCAACGTGCGAAGGATAATTGACGTATTAACCCTTTCGCTCCGAACGACGGATATATCCGTCATCCATATAAACACTCGCGGAGCCGAACGCCGGATATATCCGACATCCACATGATCGCCCTCTGGGGACGAACGCCGGATATATCCGACATGCTGGTAAAATCGCGACCTAATTTTTGGACTGCACCGCCTCTTGTTACTATTGCGTGAATCTTTTGACGAAACAGACAAACGACAGTCCGAAATAAACGACACACCATTCAAGTTATATTTGTTCTACCTGCATTTCCCATTATTATTGTGTTACATGTCATAAAGGGATAGAAAATCGAAAGTACTAACTTTAGGACTAATTATTATGTATTATGTTTTGTATTATGAATATTATGTTTTATTTTATTACTGTATATTATATATTATTTCTTCACTTTTTCCATTGTTAATGAAACTTTTTTTACCTATTAAATAACTTTATACCTTATGCAGAAATTATAACTATATTGTTTTAAAGAAAAATCCCTTTTCTTCCCAAATACACTATCCACGCGCAATGTGCACAATTTCGGCGGGTGGTTCCGTTCAGGAGGGGCGCTACGGCGGACTGAACCGCCGTAGCGAAAGGGTTAAAAGATTCCGCGGCAGACCACTTCGCTCGATCGCGAGAAATATTTTCCGTCGAATTCGATCGTCGACGGCGCCAGAACGAACGAAAATAAACAGAAAAGTAAAGGAGTCGTTCCCCGTCGGGGCCCTTAACGCATTCAAATTACATCGTTATTTCCCGCGTCACAGTTCCGGGCAATTTTATAATGCCATCGAAGAAAATGTAAAACGCCAGTGGGGTCCTTCGGTGTAATTAAGAGCGGACGGTTGAAACACTGTGTGTTGACTCGCATTCGCTGGAGTCCCGAGCAAGCGCAATAATATTTATACTGGGAGGGGATGAAAGAAATTCTGGCTGTTTGGATTGCGCACGGTCAACAACGCGCGAAGGGAAAATACGGGGTCGACTAGCGAAAAAGAGAGCAATCTCGCGAATTTTTATCCGTTCGAAGGGGTCCCCGGCACTTCGGCCGCGAGAACGACGAGGCAACGGCTACGTGTATTTTTCTGCCGGTTTTAATTTCGCGGTCGTATAATTGCGATCATTCTTCATGCATGAAAATTCCGGATCCTTTTATTTTCCGCCTAACTTATACGGCCGCGACGCCGGGCCGCGTCGCGGCGCGGGCTTCCAAGCAGCCTTTGCCGCATTGCCGGACACGTAGCTCTACGTGCCTCGAGCCCTGAATATTAATGTCTAAGCCGAGTTGTGATACCGAGGAGATATTCGTGTCCCGCAATTTTCACTCCTTTGACAGTGTAATGGACCGCCCCACACCATTACAAAATATTTATTCCGGGCATTGTGCCGGACTTACTCCGTTCGAGCTTACAATTCATTACGATGTCGCCCTCGAAGAGGGGAATTTAAATTTCGACGCAGCAACTATCGGCGACGATTAAACGGAGGACACCGCCCTGAGGCGTCGAGAAATGTAGTTTGGGAATTCTTTTTGTAGGTAATTACTAGACTTTATGCATGCGCGGGAAAAATGGCAGCACGGAAGACAAAATAAGAAGAACGTTGATAGACTTGAAGAACTACTTTATACTTTTCGACATTGTAACTTTAACACTGGTTTTACGGAACTCGTCGAAACGATGAAATCCGCTACTTTTTTAATTTACGATTATCAAGATTGTAAAGATACATTTATGAGTTATTTGTTTAATGTATGTGTTACTTGCGGCAAGTACTGAAATAACACTCGTTAAAAATCAGAACAAATGTCTTATCCTTATTTTACAAAAACTAATATAAAACAGCGTAAGGGTAATATTAAACACTAAATGTGTTTAGAATGTGAAAATTTTGACAATCGTAGAAATGTCCTCGTTTAAAAAGAGAAGCTCTTTATTAAAAGAAGATCTTTATCTCGAAAAGGTCAACTTTGAATGCTTCTAAAAAATTAAATAACTGATATATAAAAGAAATCGTACGCTACATTACTTATAGAATACTTTATGCAGAATATCTCCATACAATTTCAAGTAAATCGGATGCATAGTTCCGGAGATATTATGCCGGGGAAATATAGGAGAAAAACGTAAAGGAAGTTTTAAGATAACTTTTCTCTCCGATAAAGCAAGATTTTTTAAGCTTTACCTTTCGTCGCTAATATGCTCGAAACAAAAAATGATCGATTTGTTTGAATCGTTAGGATGGTGTCTCATCCTTGAGTTATCAGCTCCGGGGGAACGTTTGTTCTTCGTACTCGACGATTACCGTGAAATATTTCTGCGAGGAATATCTTCGGAATCTGATTGAATGTGGACGTCGGGGGAGTTCTTTGGGACCATTCAGAAATACCTTTGCCGGCTGATTGCGAGCATTTCAGGATCTTTCTGTCGGAGAACGAAGAGCCTTTCTCTATGCTTCAGTATCATGCTTCGCCATCGTGAAACGAGGATGCGCTAAATGCATTTTGTGCAGAGCAACGTATTAAAATACTGTAAGCGAAATATTGCAATCAGAGCAGAGGATCTTTCTGAAGTTACGGAGACGATAGTTGTCACACGATGGCGCAGTAAACAGACCTTGCGAAATGGTTGAACTGTAATTAATGGATTCTAGATTTTATCCATTTATCACGGAAATGAACAGATCAAATGCAAAAGTATGAAGGCATTAGTAGATCATACAGATATTGTTACATCATTTGATAACCCGCTGATTTGTTTACAAAGTCCTCAAGTGGTAGGAAATTGTGCGATCGGATTTGAAACCAGCTTGTCAAAATCTACGGGAAATGATGCGTTAGATCATTAAGTATGAAATGCATACTTTATAATTTTACTATAACACTTCATACTTCATGACCTGATACAACGTGTCATAAGAAAGAATTCAACTGTACATGGTAATGTATAAATCGCAATTTTGTTACTAACAACTTCAATATTAACACATTGACGAACACGCCGAAAACATCTGAAAATTTCATAGAATTAAAGTATTTCAATCAATGTAATTAATCTTGCAAAGCAAAGTTACATGACATCGATTACTATTTCAACATTCTTACCTCTTGCGAATCTTAATAAAATTAAGGAATTTCTATGGATCAGTCATTTCAAGATCAACTAAATTTTAAAGAATTTCGTCATTCGCATACGAATGACGCGGCAGTGAAAGTGTTAAATATCTCAGAAACTATAAGTCGTGTTCACCTAAAACCGCGTATCATTAGATTCAGTTTTACGAGTTCTACCACAGTGCAAAATCACTTCTGAGGACCTCTCTTTGCATGTGCACTTTGTGGTCACAAAAAAAAACACACACACACACACTGTTGATAAGATTATAATTTGATTTCATCATGGTATTGAATAATCTACCCTTATACGCTAATAATAATGGAAATTACACAGTGGCCCCCTCGAGTGCACCATAAGAAGTGCATCACAACATAAGAAGTGCGTGACAGTCACGTGTTAACCAAAATGAGAATTCGCGGGCGTTCGTGCGCGATAATCGCGGATGCGGCAGCGCATCGGCATCGTGGTAGAACGTTGCTCGCAGCCTCCAAACAGGAACGATTACGGATTCGAGGTAGCAAACATTGCACGCCCGCCTCTTGTTCGCTCGACAGCAGTCAAGATTTTCCCTCCGGCCGAGACGAGGGCAGGAAGCATTTAACTGGTAATATTCGCGAAGCGTTCTGCGATTCCGGTCCAGGTACTTTGGATGGGAATGACGCCACCGGGATGGGACCAGGTCTGACGGGGACGAGCAAACTGGGTCGGAAATGACTCGTTACCGAGGGTACCGGAAACCGGTCTCTCCTTCAGCCGCCTTCATCGCTTCGGTCTCGGCTCGTTCCACGCCTACCAGCAACGATGCCCTCCGGCGAAGCCGACGGATCAGGAAAAAAGGAGGAAAAGCATCAGCCGTCGATGGGAGAGAGCCTCCTCGTCCTCATTCAACTACCGGATAACTTCTTATCGCGGCCGAAGGGACTCAAATTTCGCGGGATGGAATAGGAACGAAGAGGCTGGCCGCGGCTAAATTGCGTGTAAAAGCCGGCGTCCCATTGGCGCGGACCGATGCCGCTTTTCCGCGCCGCAGTTTCGATTAACGGTCAATTTGCTGACGAGCCCGACAGACCCCGATCGCATCGGAGACGGCTACGACTTGTGATGCTTGCCGCGGTCATGGCGGTCTAAAGCCACTCGACTAAAGGTGGGAATAGATACAGTAATTTCTCCCAGAAATGTTCGGAGGTCGGAATTGAAACCGGCAGATCTGAGAACACCAAGTCGCGATTTATCGAGCCTCGCGGCTCGTTTTTATGCTTGGGGTAGTTGGCAAAAAAGGCAGCGGTCAGTATGTCGGTGTACATTAGTATGAATGCATAGTAATGCTAGAATATAAACGATGATTTAACTTTTTTATTTTCTAATTTTCTGCCACGATTCGAAGGCAATTCGGAGGCCATATGACACGATTCGAAGGCAATTCGGAGGCCATATGACACGATTCGAAGGCAATTCCAGGGTCACATGACACGATTCGAAGGCAATTCGGAGGCCTCATGACACGATTCGAAGTCAATTCGGAGGCCAAACGATATATTATAAAATATAATATAATTAAATATAAATTAAATTTAAATTTATAAATATAAATTATATAAATATAAAAAATAAAAATTAGATACAAATCCTCCCTAATTTTCCTTCAGCTTGTAAATAAAAATGAACAATTTTGGAAGAAGAGATACGATTATTTGAATATTGAACCTTGTTTTTATAATTGTTGACAATCGGAAACTGTAAAAATGAGCCGCGAGGCTCGAATAATCGTATCTCCTCTTTCCAAATTGTCCTTTTTTATCTACAAGCTGAAGGAAAATTGGGGAAAATTTACTGTATTTTCAAACATACTCAAACATCTACGAGGCAGGTTCGAACCCCTTATAAGTGCTTCCGCGAAAAAACAGTACTTTTAAGAATAGAAAAGTATTGTATAGTAAAGTATAAGTATCGTTAGTAAGATGGTAAGAATACCAAGTATAGTTAAGAATAAGATCGATACTTCTATAAATACAGTGGCCAAAATAATGACAGTTTCGCGAAATCACGATTTCATTAGTTTTTTTCGCATAAATCGATCTCTCTTCAGAATCCAGAAGTGATAGATCAATTTTACGACCGGAGTTTAAATCATCGTGTCGAAATCTAGGAGAAACGATATACAACGTGTCGGTACTGGATAAATCACAGTTTTGTTGGAACATTTCAAGTTAAACAGAAATTTTCATTGTTATCAGTGATTCTGAAAATGTATTATTATTAATTGTTGTTAAAATAGAAAAGGGATTCACGTTGTTACCAAATAATGTTTCTGTTTATTAAATCCGGCACAAAATCGGATTCGACATGGACAGAGAAAGGAAGTAACAACATCTTTAGGAAAAGAATTTCATGTTTCTTCTGCAGAATTTATTTTCTTGACGTTTTGTTCTTGCTATCTTAATTTTCTTTGCAGAAAGAAACGAGAAGCAAGAGAGAAAAGTCGCGAGAATTGAGATTTATAATGCCTCGGTTAATTTCAGTTCTTTAAAGTGAGAAGTTTCGAATTTTGTTATCGTGAAAAATGTTGCTTTCTCTCTTGAAACTGTCTCGATGAATTTACGATCCATTTACCTCCATAAATTTCGATCATCCTAGATCCCACTCTCACCTTACAGTGCTTAATTTCGCAACTTGTTGCAAAGCTTTTATATTAAAAAAGTCTTGACGCTGTCCTTCATGCAATTAACGCATATAAATCGATACTTTCATTAAAGTACTCAGCGAAAAAGATATTAGACCTATTTCTCCGGTAGTTACATTATTTCCCTTTACGATGATGGCATCGATTGTTCGAGTAAATTACTCGGAGTAAATTATCCGAATTAGAAGTGGAAGTGGAAGTGAAACTTTAAAAGTTACGGAGACTTTTTTAATAAAGAATCACAGTTTCACAACTCGCTGCGAAACTCTTGTACCAAAAGGTCTCAACACTATTTTCAGAATTTCATTAAACAACTCAAAAATATCAATCTCAAACAGGTTCGTCAATTGTAATGCATAATATAATATGTAACAATCAAGATGGATAAAGATGGATAAATAGATAAATAAAAAATAGATAATATAAAGATAGATAAAATAGATAAATAAAAAATAGATAATATAAAGATAGATAAAATAGATAAATAAAAAATAGATAATATAAAGATGGATAAATAATCACAACACACACACACACAAGATGGAAGTGAGACTTCCTTCGTTTGAATGTTTACTTGAATGTTATCTTGTTTAAGTTAAACTATTTCTCCAGCAATATTAACGTCAACGAATTTCCTGAGAATACAAATTTCAAAGCATTGGCCGACCATAAATGAACCAAAAATTACAAAAAAAATAAAGATAAAAGAAATCAAATGAAATCATGAAACATTAACTATTTCCTTTGTATTTAATTATAATCAAAATTGTGATTTATATTATTAGTGAGACCGCTATATTTCTCAGTTAATTTGGAAAATCCTTATCACACTTTTAACGTTGATGAGTTCACACTGATTAGCTTCTGAGCCGTCGATCGAAGAACATAATCGAGACAAAAGTGAAACTTTAACAGTCAAAAACCCGGACGGAAACTTTACATCGCCGTCAAGTCGGCACACTATTAAAACGTTCCCGCCTGAAAAAGTTGGAGAGCCCACTGATTACGCGATACGTTATCTAAATTCGCCTCATTTGTTTCTGTTATTCCGTTTGAACTTTCCCCGGAGCCGTTTCGGACGCGGAATGCCCGCCATTACTCGCCGGCGAAACGAACGAGTATCACGTAGCCTAGTCGGGGAGAAAATTTTCTTCTGACAATTTACCGACTTTATCGCGGCTTTGGCGCGCTGGTAAAATTTCCTGTTCAGCAGATAGCCCCATTGGAACGCGACTTGGAACCTCGGCGAAGTTAAATCGGATATCGCCGTTATCGAATTCGAGGACCGCAGATAAATGCCGGGCCGGCGACGCTAAAACTTGCTTGCACGCCGTGACAAATGTTTCCGGCCGTTTAATAGTGTAATCGTGCCAGAAACAGTGTCTTGGTGCCGCGTCCAGGTAGCACGACCCGTTTGTACCAATTATCCACGCTGATGTTAAATAATGTCGCGCTGGGGAGAACGGCACCGTCCAACTAACCCGCCCTATCGCAGTTGTAAATTCGATGATCCTATTCCGGTTGTAAACCACACCTGCAGCCGGCGCTCATCGCGCACTGTGATCTGGGGAGCGTCTTTCTGCCGACGAAAGCCAATTTTTTAAGTTCGTTACGTCGAACAATTCTCTTTCCGGCAAAGTGACAACTGCACTGCGGACTTTCGTTCAAAATAAAAATTGTGTAACTCGATTATAAGACACGTAATTAGCCAGATGAAGATGTCTTTTCTTCTTTAATAATTTTGACAAAGCGTACAAATGTTCTTGAAATCTTTTCAGATCTTTAGATCCAAGATATTGTACGTTTTACATAATTCTGTGAAGTGAAGTTAAACGTTTTACATATGAATCGTGGAATATTTAATAAGAAATAATATTTAACAACAATATTTAAAAATGATATGTAATAATAAATTTTAATGTTGGTTTTGTATAAATTGGCTAATGTATTTTGGAGTATTTAATCTAGTTTTAAGTATTTAAGTTTGAAAAGTTGTTCACATTAACAGCGTATAAATTAATTATATTGTGTTGAAAAATACCGATATTCCTCGCCTTCTCAATTCTATCGACGAAAAGACTCACGTGATCGCTGCACGGCGGTTTACCGTTCTTTCTTGAAAACGATCATCTCGAAATCGAAATGGCGACCGAACTTCTTCCCTCGCCGTTCTCGGGAAGACAATTGTTTTAATTAAAATGCTTACGATATCCCCGGGAATTATACTGTTAGATTGAAAAAGTTTTCTTGCTTCCGGAAAATGGTCCTTGGTCTCTTGGTTAGACCGAGATTTTTCTCCGCGTGTCGTCGTGTCACGTGGAAAACTGAACCCTTATCGGATATGCTGAACTTTTCCTGTTGATGTCACCTTTACTGCTCCGCTTGTGTAAACGGTTGAATTATTTCGATTTCTATTAGTTTCAAAGTTGCCAAGGATTAAGCGTGAAGTACGAGCAATTTAAAGTTCATCTCTGTTTCAGAGGAATGTGGTTTCTTAATCGTCTCGTGTGATGTTTTTAGCTGAGAATTCTCTGGTTCGTTGATATCAATGTTTAATACGGTTAAGTTTATTACTATTGATGCACAGTTCATAAATTTCTTGGACATGTAAGGCAAATTGTTGTATATTTGAATTATATGAACATTCGTTGCAGCCTTCAAAAATTTAACACGAAGCAGCGATTAAACGAGAAATTAAACATTAAATGTATCACAAATAATTATATAAAGTTTTAATTGTACAAACTCTTGTCTTCTTTACAATTTAATTGTTGCAGTCCTTAAATATTGAACACGAAGCAGTGGTTGCATACGAAGTGAAATTTTGCAACGATGCGGTTCCATACCTTGAACATCTAATAAAAATAATTCTAAAAAGTGTTAGTTGTAATGAAGTTTCAACTTCATTAGAATTTATTTCTGTTCAGCTTTGAAAATTGAACACAAACCAGTGATTCTATAGAAAATGAAATTTTACAATTGATGCAGTTCATAAAATTCTTGAGACATATCGACTACAATTAATTGTATAAAATTTAAATTATATAAAATTCTAACCTCATTGCAAATCTATTTGTTGCAGACTTTCAAAATTACATTAAATACGGTAACTGATTATGGAATAAAGTTAAACAATTTACGTTTCCTCAGTAAGTAACACTGACAACTGAACGAACTTACACAGATAAATGAACCATAAAATCAATTCTAAATGGTATTAATTTATTACACGTTTTGAAACATGATCGCAGAAATACTGACTGCGTTGAAAGTAAATAGATGACACGGTGACAAGGATCAACGTTTTCCACCGTCCTCGGGTAAAATCCGCTGAAAAATTATGTCAAATCAAAGTAATTCTACCGGTGGATTAATTAAACTTTAATCGCGATTTCTATGTATTCATTAAATCGTTTTATCCGCAGAGCCGTGAGTTGTTTGAATAATAGACTTCGTAATTATACTGCGAGGAAATTAAGAAATACGATACCCAAGAGAAATTCACGAGTTGGCAGAATGGAACTCTCAAGCGAGCAACTTTAATTCTTCATTACCGTGGCTCCTTACTGCTGCTGGCAAAAAAGTATCCTCGTAAAGTTGCACGCTCGAGCCAATACACACGGGCCCGAACACATTTTGAATTCACAAACATTAAAGGCGACCTTGTGAATTTTCTAGCAGATGATTATGCCGATAACAGTAATTCCGTCTTTAGATGCTCATTGCCGTTCATAATTACATTGTAGCTGTATATTTCAGCTCACTGAATAATTATACCAAATGATGCTTACGCTGTTATGATTTATTTATAGTATTTCGCTTGAATATTTGAAGAATATCCGGCGATACAAAGTGAAACATTTAATAGTTTACAGTTGAAGTCTGAATTCACTACTAAAGGTTTCGTATTTTCCATATGTATTATATTCCATCTTGAAGTTCTTTTAATTTTTCATATTTGATTCTTTTTTTATAACGTTTCCTTTTTTCTTCTAATTATCCAGGCGTTGGATAATTATACCTAATGATCATCTTATGCAGATTTTTAAAATGCGAGAAGATGTTTAAATCAATAAATTCTGTACAGTATATTTGTTCTAATTTCACATGAGTAGTCTTTTAGTTGATTAATAGAAATGGGAAGAAAATCATGGTTACAATATCGCTTGGAAGAATCACGTTCACTTAACGTCACCGTTCAAAATCGAAACACGTCTTTCAAATCCAATGTATAACATTAGAACTAGCAGATCATTCGTGGCGACTGGTTCCGGATTTTCTCTTCCATTTGATTTTCCAACATTCGACCAACTCCAACTTTTTGGATCAAGCGAACGTGGCTACATTTTGTAATCTCCATGCACTTTGCGCCGGCAGCGAGCCCCAGTTTCCAAAGGAGCAACTTTTGCTCTAGATTTTCGTTTCTTTAACCACATTTTCTTGGCCGTTGCATTATTCATCCGCCGGAGCCCTGTTAAACTCGAAATCCGGAAGACACGAGAAGTTTTCGTCGCGTGCTGGTTCGAACGCGAGAAAAAAATCAATTCCTTTTGGCCAGTGCATGAATGTTTAATAACTGTAGCGAACGAGAAGATCAATCTCGGAATAATACCTCAGCATAACATTCAAGCAGGAAATAATCACGAAGAAAGGCCGCAAGTTCTTCAATAACAACAAGCGGAAATATATAATATTTGTCTCAATTTATCTAAATTTGTTGTCGCCGAAATAACATTTTATTTGTAAAACTAACGTACAAACAACAAACGAAAGAGAAATCAAAATGATCTGTCACCTGTCTTTCCCTAAACTCCAATTAAAAGGTAACACTTTATTAGCAAATAAGAAATAATATAAATAGATTATTTAAGTAATATCCAAATCGAATGAAAAACTCAATAATTACTTGCGATTGAAATATGAACTGAATTTATAATTTGTTATGTATTATTTCGAATAAAACTTGCCGAACTCTGGCACGGATGTCGATGCTTCTTCGGGAGTTTTTAGCAAAATATGTTTACGGATCTCGAGCTGGTAAATCTTAATATCGGGTTCGCGTCTCAAGGAAACGCGGGATCGGTGAAATGGGAAGCTGCCAGGGGGTCGTACACATCCGGTTCTCTGGTCACGGTTCAACAGTGGCCCCGCAGTGGATCGTTGCACCGCGGCCCGCACACCGGCCTGCAAGTTATTATTTCTGTTATGCTTCTGCCAGTGGGCACACCGACAACGAACCTGGAATATTGATTCCCGACTGTCGAAGGGAGGCAATACGGCCAACTTCCGGCACGAACCGGAAATGACTGTTCCACGCCTGCCAACCCAATTCCCCGTTCCCCGTTCGTCGAACCACGGTGCCCCCTGGTTCTCGCACCCCTCTGAAACCTGCCGCCGCGTCGCCTTTTGCGAATCATTTTGAGAAACGCGTTTGATGGTCGCCGTCCATCACCTTCGCGATCTATTCGTCGCCCGATCGAAAATTCACGATCGACCGAGCAAGCGAATCCTCCGTCTTCCTGATCGTCTTGCAGCCGGTCGGACAGCGATCCTAGCTGATCGAAATTTACCGTTCTCCGCGCTTCTTATAACGCAATTTTTTATGGCTTAACACCTTTACTGCCACGCCAGAACCTCAGTAATTTCGTATAAAATAGCGGAGTCGATTATGCCGAGGCAATCAATTTCTGTGCCTTCGGCTTGTTCTCGGGCGTAATTAACTGTATATTTATCGAATAAGAAGTATTCAATCTTTTTATTCTTTTATTTTGTTTGTTTTTGAGCAAAAATATTTAATATGTCTTATTCGATGAAGATAAAATTAGTTATTTCATTTCATTCATTTATTCAGAGCCCAGACGTCTCGCTCACTGAAAGAGAGTAATTCGAAATTAGACGACTTTTCGTGCGCGGAAAGAATGTATGAAAAAATGCCAAAAACCGTTCGCCAGGAAAAGGATTTTTTTCGAAACAGCAAATATCAATTCAAGATAACTGGTGTGAGATATAACTGCAACGTTTTGTAAAATGTTCGACAAGAAAATGCAGCGTATCGCAGGAAATCCATTTCCGCACTCTGTCAAGTTCGGCAAATCGAAATACACGTGTTAGACACGCATGGTGTTCCAAAAACCATGGCCCAACCGGAGCGTCGATACTATAGAATCAAAAGAATTATTTGAGGTTCTCTTTTTCATTTGGTTGATTCGGCTGCGAGTAATAGATCAGAGTAGACGAGTTGATGAAAAAGTCATTTGGTGCGTCGATTTTTATTGGGTTCAGATTCCGGTGATTGGTCCGTGCTAGTGATTCGATAAAAAAGAGAGATAGCCGATCGGAATGTTGCATTTTATCACGGCGGTATCCGCAAAATGTCGAACTACCGATAACCGAATTTCGTTTATTTACAAATACATTAATAAATGCTAACGTTGACTTTGTGGAACGACTGTACTGCGGTGAAATATAGAGAATGCACGGAAATTACAAGATACCCGAATTGCAATCAGCTTTGATGCACCGTAGAGCGCCGATCCTGTTGCACCATAATGATAGACTTCACCTGGTGCACGTAGCTGCGGGAACTATGCACGAATTATGTTATCAAATTTCGAGTAAAATACTAGAACTTTGCGTGTAGTCGACTCTGTAAATGTTGAAATATCGCTAGCACTCGGGGACGAGAGCATCGAAAATTTCTAGATTTTTCTTCCGAGATTACAATTAACAAACCCAATTTTTTCAAACAGCTCCACGCTTATTTAACGCCTCGCTGGCTGCACTTTATTTTAGGACCTTCGCGCCGTCGCAGTTTAAAAGTGACAGAGGCACGTTTGAATCCCAGGGGGGAAGAGTTAATGAGAAATATTTTTGCACCCGCCTCATTAAAATTTGTTGCGTTCGCACGCAGAAGTTTACGTAGCCTACAAATGTTTTAAATAAATTTCCAGAGTTAAACATGTAATAGAAATTCATTTTATTTTTACCATTTTGTTCATTATTCGAAGTTATTGCTGATCAAACATACAATTAAAGTTTCTCTAATTCATTTGTACATTTATTTTGTGTTCAGTTTATTTATGAAGAAGTTCAGTTAATTTGTGAACAAATGTTTTCACACACACATTAGGAAATATTTGTTTGAATCCAAACGAACAAAGAATTATCATGAAGCTTTTTAAACAACTGCTTCGTACAGTCAAACGTGAAACGAATGCAGAAACATGCTTTCGTTATTGCATATTCATTATAGTAATCAATATTACCACTTATTCTGAAAATATATACGTTTTACTGTCAACAGAGTTCACAGGTAAATCTTCTTCCCCCCTTAATGAGATGCTATTTCGATTCAATGTATAATTTAGTTCGAGGTCAATTTTCTTCCATAATTGGATTTCACTTTAAATCGATTTATTATTTAGTTACACAAATTCTCCACCTTAATTGAATGCCACTTCGATCGAATTTCATTTACGAAACACCAGTTCCCCAAGCAAATCAGCATACGTAAAAACAAATATTACCTGCCAGTAACGTATTTACAAAAATACGCGTATGTTTTTTATTTGTAAAAACGTAATATTATATGTTTAACTTTGTGAAATTCGAAACATGGAATAGCCGGCGAGAAATCTGATATACGGATACGCGAGATTGGATCTTTTTATTTAATTTCATTCGAAATATGATATCGCCTCCATAAAATTCAATTAATTCCAGGATAAATGTTTTTTTTACCAAAACAGTGATATATTTAATTAATTGCTAATTTAATCGTGTATTATATAGGAGATCGTAATCAGAAGGCTGTAATAATTAAAAAACAGCTTGTTGTTCGTCTCTTTTATAAATTGTAACAATTTCTATGTATGGTGCACGTTCTCAATGCTTAAAATTACTTCAATATCGATAATTGATTGTAATGTTACAAATTCGGAAATGTTCGAAATTGAAACGTAATTATTAGTGTCCATGAAGATTTTTTGTTTGTTGCAGATAATATAATTATTATATTATATATATAATATAATAATCTAAATAAATAATAATAATAATCTAATAAATAATATATATATATATAAATTAATAATATATAATTAATGTAATAATATAAATTATATATATGTATATATATAATATAATTATATTCGTTTTACCGAATACAGAAAAGGTTAATTTTTATGCCAGCTGTAGAAGAATCTACTCGCTGAAAGCGCGTTCCTTGCGTCGTCTCGCGTAGCGTCTCCACGGAATCGACTTTCCTGCGATCGTTAAAACAACGATCGACGCGTTTGATGGTTTAGCGGCTTGGACGAGCAATCGTAAGATACCCGTGAGAATGGTATCGATCCTGTTAAATCAAATCGTATAAGACCGAACGGTTCGGGGGTGGGTACGCGAGTTTAATAACCGCCGTCGAAAGAGCCCGGAACTCCCAAGTCGCAGACTCATCTTCTCTTTGCTAGATCCGTTTCAATTAAAGTCGGGCCCGCGAGCGTGAAATGAAAAAGGTAGTACGGTTCGGCGACAGCGAGGAAAAGCTTGGACAATTTACTAGTTTGGTACATACGAATTAAAGTCCATTCCCCCCCTTCTGAATCCAAATTCATTTAACGTCTCCTCTGTAACCACTCTTCGGAACTGTTTCTGTTTCCATTCGATTGTACGGTGAGCATAAACAGAGTTGCCTCGCAGTTTATTACTCTAGAATTCTAGGATTCTGGCAAGTTCTTTCTTTGGAGTCAACACGAATTTTAATTCTGTAAAATCTTTGAGAATCTTTCACAGCAAATGCGTGAACGAATTCGTGCGTTGGGTGTCTAAAAAACGGATGATTTTCGGCAATTTTTTTACAGCATGAAACGTCGACGAAACTTTTCGTCATTTTTCATACGTATTCTGTGACAATTTTAAGGCACATAAATCTTTTCGTCGTTACATTTGATCTATGTTCCCTGAAATAATAAATCTTGATCTTCACGAACCTCCCAGTCGATGATGTGCAGTCTAGCATTTTTTTCCTTCGATGTAGAACCAAATATGAAACGCAGTTGTGAAACTAACGTTCTGATTCTACATTGATTTATAAAAGTAAGGATCGAACATTTACTCTCACTTTTTAACGAATTTTATTGTAACATTTGCAGTTAGTAACACATATATCGACACATAAATGTATCTCTACAATTTGGATGACCGTAAATTAAAAAATTAGTGAGCCGTCATTTTGACAAATCGTCCTGCGCGAAGAAAAAACAATGATAATACGCCGTTCTGAAAACAAACGTGTGATTTTTGCGATAAATGTTTATTTCAATTCTCTGTTCGCCGAGCATTTCGATTATTGTCAAAAATTCTCGAATTTTGCCGCATTGTTGGTCTGTCGGGTCAGTGATAAATCGAACCGAGATCGTGCTGCTGAAAAAAAAACAGGGACGAATCTGCTCGGCTATCGGTCGGCTTTCCGATCAGCGTGTGTTTCAGAAATGCGCATATCACGACGACGCCGATAGGTACCAGCGAATCACTTTCCTTTTGTTTTCCGCAGGTTCCCGCATGGAGTACGAGTGCTCGAGTATCGACTATTTTCCAAACGAGGAGTACAGTCCGGACCCGAGCGATTCAACCATGGCAATACCATGTGAGTACCATGAAAAACGCGCCGCGGAGACAGGTGGAATGAGAAACGTGTGCCTTTGAAGGGGGTTGATTAGGTGTCCTCTGCCTGGCGCTGAACTGGAGTGTGACACGCCCGTAAAATATTCGGCGGGAAAATGCTTTCAGCCGAGAGAATATACCTACCATGATAAACTGGATCCGACAATTTGTCTATCCGCGATTTCTACCTCCCCCTTTGTCGCCCACTCCTCTCGCCGACGACTCATCATTCTGCCTGCATGTTCGGTCGACCGAAAGGAGAATCCAAATGACACAGAGTTACAGAACATTTCTGTTTGAATATAAGAGAAAAGTACCTAGAGCGAGTGCGCCAATTACCGTGCTTGCAGCTGGTTTCTCTGCACGGCCAATAATATAATATTATACTTATATATTTAAAAGCGATGTTATTAAATTAAAGATACCGACCTTTTTGAATACAATTTTATGCACATAAATTGACTCACTGCGATTAGAAAAGTCTCTGTAACTGACCAATGTGTAACTTATCTTGTAATTTACCCTATTATGAAACGCCGCTGAATTGTCACCCCTACTCGAAACGGTGGCACAAATAATGCAATAAAAACTAGACAGAGCTCATGAAAGTGGATGCAAAAATTCTACCGACATTTTTGAACGTTGTGTTATATAAATTCACACAGACAATTACCGTTGTCCAACAATCAGTTGTGCAAAAGTATGCTTATTCGAGTACGAGTGTTTCGAAGCAAGATCATCACGGACAATAATCATACTTATATATTTAAAAGCGACGTTATTAAATTAAAGATACCGAACTTTTGCAATACAATTTTATGCACATAAATTGACTCACTGCGATTAGAAAAGTCTCCGTAACTGACCAATGTGTAACTTATCTTGTAATTTACCCTATTATGAAACACCGCTGAATTGTCACCCCTACTCGAAACGGTGGCACAAATAATGCAATAAAAACTAGACAGAGCTTATGAAAGTGGATGCAAAAATTTTACCGACATTTTTGAACGTTGTGTTATATAAATTCACACAGACACTTACTGTTGTCCAACAATCAGTTGTGCAAAAGTATGCTTATTCGAGTACGAGTGTTTCGAAGCGTGATCATCACGGCCAATAATCATACTTATATATTTAAAAGCGACGTTATTAAATTAAAGATACCGAACTTTTTCAATACAATTTTATGCACATAAATTGACTCACTGCGATTAGAAAAGTCTCTGTAACTGACCAATGTGTAACTTATCTTGTAATTTACCCTATTATGAAACACCGCTGAATTGTCACCCCTACTCGAAACGGTGGCACAAATAATGCAATAAAAACTAGACAGAGCTTATGAAAGTGGATGCAAAAATTTTACCGACATTTTTGAACGTTGTGTTATATAAATTCACACAGACAATTACCGTTGTCCAACAATCAGTTGTGCAAAAGTATGCTTATTCGAGTACGAGTGTTTCGAAGCAAGATCATACCGCGAACATATTGTGCACTTCAATATTTTCATTGTCCCGATTTATGGAACAGTTAACGTTCGCGATTCCCTATTGCGAAACGGGCGTTTCAAACGGGAACTTAGAACAGTTCAGCAATACGTGTGCGACGCAATGCTCGCAATCGGGCCGATTGTCGCGGGATGTATTTCAAAATAATGGTATCAATCGCATCCCTTCTGATGGATCGGAACGGATTGCGCGGGACGTCGTTTCGTAGATTCGCAATCACGGTGCGTTTCATCGAGCCTCTTTCCTCCTTTCCGCGTTAATCTTTTACCCCGCTACCGTGCCTATTAGATGCGGGAACTATTGTCACGTCGCGTTTCGTCGTCGTCCCTATATTTCCATAAATAACGACCCCGCAGCAAAGCCGGGAAACAAAAGCCGGTGGGGAAAAAAAGGAGGAATCCCGAGCGAAAGTTTTCCCATTCCCCGGGGCTCTCATACCTATATTTTTTACGCAGATGCAGTTACCAAGTCGGCGATGTTCTTCTTCGCTGCAACATCGCTGCTGGTGGTGGCCGAAGTTTGTTACTTCACTGCCCACGTTACTCACCCGAGACACAGACTCTGCGTCTTTGTCGCCGGCGTGGTCTTCATAGTTTCCGGTGAGTAATAAACCGCACCGGGCCGCGTTATATACGGTGTGCTTTGCGTACGCCTATATGGCAAAAGAAGCCTTGGTTCCCTCGGCTTCGGGAAAGATTCACGGTAGCCGGCCTCTCCGTGATTCCAGCAAACGATCGGGATGAAATTTGTGTTGCCGACGCAACCACCGTAAAAAGAAAGCCGAATGAATCGTTTGCGAAACTTCGAGCGAGCCGCCCGCCCGCGCTCGCGCTGGTTACTTTAAAGAAGCTATTAAGGACTTAACAAGTTTCATTTAGAGCCTCGGCTTGCTCCGGATAATTCAGTTTATCTTGCCGCGACGACGATGGAAACTCATTTGTTGTCGCAAACAGCTTAATGCGTAATTTCATTTCGAACTCATCGGAACTTCCACGATTTCATATTTCGCGGACAGTGTGCCGCCGCAATTCACCGGCGATATCGAGCCTCGTGGCTTTTATTTGATCCCTGAACTGTCTTTGGCGGTAATTAATTATTTACTTTCGCCGAGAGAGCAGCGTGAGAAGCGTTTTTTAAGTCTCTTTCGGTCGATATATTTATGACGCGGGTAGACTGTGGGCTTTATGCACTTTTCAGAATGATTGATATTCTTATCTAAAGTGGTTTTGATGGCGACATTTAATAACCAATTGAAAAAGAAATATTTTGATAACATTGTTATCGCATACAATATTTCCTTCTATGAAAAGAAATCCTATTTATAGTTTGGAAGGTTCTGTACGAAACTACGAGTTTGCATAAAGATTATAGAAATGTAACTTACAAAACAAAAGAAGTAAATCGAGATAATGGCAGGTTTACGCAATGAATAGAAACAGTGAAACAATTACCGAGGAATTACGTGTTCGGATTAAATTTTAAGTCCACAGTTTACGATTTGTCGACGGTGTGTAATGAAAATTTTATGCCGACGCAGCTCCGAAAGTTTTAATACCACAAACATCCGGTAATACTGTCCCGAGTGTAGATTCGTCCGATTTAATTTTTCAATTGTCGGGAATGGTGAAAAATTCGTATTTCACGAAGTCGTATAGCTTTCGCACCGGTCACATCCAATCGCGGCACTGCAGAACGGCTATGGAAAAACGGGAGGATTAAAGTTTAAACAATCGCATTACGGTTGGCCAATCGATTGTTATTATATTGGTCAGTCGCCGTGAAATTGTCGCTGGAACTGTGGCAGAGAGATAAGGCTCGGGTTATTAAATCGGTTTCCCTTTCAGGTTTGTTAATGCTGGTGGGAATGGTGATGTACATATCTGTGTTCAAAGCTGAAGTTGGTAGTAAACTTAGACCAAGGTCGTCGTTTCAGGTCAGTCAAATGTGCCTATCAAGACGTTTCCCTACTTTTGTTAATTTGCCGAGTCCCACGAAAAGCTTCGCGATATCACAAATTTGCTTAATTTGTCGATTTTATCCAGGCGTTAATAATTCCATTCGAATCGCAGCCATGATACAGGATCAAATATACTGATGCATTTCGCAAATTTAATATTGGCACAGTTAAATTTTATATAAATAACGAGAAGTATAATTATCAAAGAATTGAGTGCATTAATAAATTAGTAGACTGCGAGCTTCGTGCAGTTCTGATGAAAATTAATAGACGAAGTACAAAACGGCAAAATCGTTGGATCAATTTAAGATTGCCATTTCGTCATTTTGAACGTTTCAATATTGTTAAAAGAGAAAATAAATTTGTAGCTTATCACTGGTTATTTCAAAAGTAGAATGTGCTAGTTTAAAGAAACTATAAAAACTCGATGAACATTAAAATGTAATATACATTCAAAAATAGTATGAAATTACATATAATCATACTGTGAATTTGATGCATTTGTGTGAAAAATCGAAATTTAAAGCAATGAAAGGATTAGATAAATTGAAGAATAGCAACGTGTCATTTCCAGTCTATTAATATGCGATCTGCAGTTTCATGTAACCGATGCAGAACATTTTTATTTCGAACAGAAGTCCACACTCTATTTTTCTGTTTTGGAAAAATCTGCGACGATTGATCGTGCGAAAAATTTTTCGCGGGACTTGACAGATTGCTTTCGGCCAAACGATAAATTTAAATATTGATTTCTCGTAACGTTGCGCAATTCCGGTGTAGTCGGAGGACGCGATCAAAATGTGAAAACGGAATTTCTGAATTTAATATTTTCTTCGGTGGCGCGGATTACATCTTATCTGTATCGTGCTTGTACGAATGAATATCTTCGTAGCAATCTTGCGATTTCAGGGACCACCCTTTACCTACAGGTACGGATTCTCATTTTTGCTGTACGTGAGTGGCTTCATCACGACCGAGGTCGCTGGCACTTACGCCATATTCTTGTATATTTCTTGGCACCAGAGAGAACTGGTACGACGGGATTCCAGGAGGAAAAATTACGGGGTTGGTAGTATTAGCTTCTTTTCCACGGCTTCCGCGGATCGCCGGCCCCTCCTCGCAGGTCGGAACTTGGACAGAATTAACATCCGCTTAAGAATGACCATTATGCGAATTGGAAATCGTTAGCCTTTATTTGGCGGAGTATCAAAGCGGCGAAACTGCAATAATCTCCGGCGGCGGAACCGAATTCTTGCCGACCGGAATTTCATTCAACGGTGACAAACTGGCCGAGCGAACTTTTACCAGACATTGTTCTGAACTTCTGAATGTTTCACTGAAAATGTTATTTTACGTTCAAAGCTGCGAGGACGTTTACGTATTTTTTTTTAAATAATGATCCTCACGTTCGTAGCGTTAGAAAATTCTTAAATTGTTTACAGGATACAACACAAAAATGTATGTAGTTATTTCAAAGAGAAACTTTGATGACCTTGAAAACTACGAGAGAAAAAACAACACCCTTCAGGATACTGACTACTTGAATAACATTTAAATTAAACATAAAAAGTTTTTTTACCGTTCTAATAATGATCCTTCCACTTGTTGCGTTACAGAAATCTTAAATTCGTGAATTAATTCTTGAAATTGCTGACAGAAAGTATTGTTTCCTTGCTGTCTCCCTGAAAAGCTGATAAACTTTTTCAATTATTTGAAGTTATTTAGACATTGCGATAATGATGACAATAGTAAAAACTCTTTCTTATTCAACGTTTAAATTAAACAAATGTAAAACAAAAGGTAGTAAAGAATCATATATAAAAGGTGAATCATTTAACTCTTTCACTTTTACCACATTTTTTAATACCACCTATAATTTACCAGAAAAATCAAGATAAACAGTCAAATTAGTCTTCTCGCATATTGATCAACGATACAATAATTTATAATCGGAGAATTATTAATATCCATTTAAACGGCGTTATTAATTTGCACATAATCTACGTCGATTATTTCTTTAAACAACGAGGGCATTTATTTTATGTTTATGCTGGAATTATACTTTATTGCAATTATATCACTGTTTCATCCTTTTCTAAGAACCATAATTTTTATTTTACTGCCAAAATCGTCCTAAAGAGTTATTGCAAATAATATAGAATATTTGTTGGAGTCGTTCGAATATTTGCGAGTGAAATATATAATGATACATAATATATAATAATACATAATACAATAATACATAATACAATAATACATAATATATAATAATACATAATACAATAATACATAATATATAATAATACATAATACAATAATACATAATATATAATAATACATAATACAATAATACATAATAGAATAATACATAATATATAATAATACATCGTCGATTAAGCTTCTCAATCAAAGTGTACAAATTGAAGCAATTAGGTCAGCCGTAGATGTATCTCGCGTCGGCCTCGGCGGACAAACGTTCGCGAAATATTAATACGCGAGTGATCCGAGTGGAGCACGAGGGTTAAGTGGGGACGAATATTTCTTCTAGTTACGGGGGCAAACGTGCTGAAATATACACCGATAATTTGAAACTTTTCCGCTCGCGAACTTTTCATTTGTATTCGGAGAACTTTCGCCTAAGAGATTTATCTTTTCTTTTTAATAATTCGCCGGGGCTCGTCAGAGCGACGCCTTCGCGGATCCCCGGGATTCCGGAAAGTTTCGAGGGAGATAAGTTGCCCCGCGAAAAATTTCTGGCGCAATCTGGGGTTTCCCAGGGCTAAAATAAAACCCCTATGTAAATAAACTTCTGGCTTAGTCGAGTATCCAGGTGGTTAAGTCTCCCGCGTACGAAGTGCAAATTTGAACGTGAAGTTTACCTTTACATTTCGAAAGTTTACGGACCTCCGAGCATCTTGCCGCAACTTCTGTCATTCCCGAGTGTTACACGCAATATACCGCGGCAATTACGCTCCTTAAAATTCATTTACCATCGAGATATGCTTCAACGGACTTCCGAGCAATTAAATATAAACACAAACCATAAGCGCATGTCGCAAAAAGTCGGAATATCAGGTTACGTTCGATAAATTACGTGGGATAACGATAGAGCGATACATATATTCTTTATGCAAGCGTTCTAGTAATGATAGGATGCAAGTTTCTATGCATTTTTGGTGTTTACAGATTTGTATAGTATAAAAAAATTAGTATAACGACGAAAGTTAATAAGACTTTCAGTTTATTAGGCAGAAACTGCTCTTATGTGTAAAATCTTTTGTTTCTCTTATTCTGGAAATATAAATTTGCATACAGATGCAATGATAATGATGAATGTACTACATTTTTATACGAGTTCGTTACAAAAAATCTACAATATAATATTGCATGAAAAGTATTCCTAGCAGTGAAATTAATGCTACCGCCCATAAAACAACCTACGAACATGGTAATTTACATAGTGATCTACTAACGATCCACTTTTTATATATAAATTCATTCTAAAGATAGAAAATACCTAAATGAAAGAAAATATAAAATTCGTCTTTCACTTTAAAACATCTGCAATATAATACTGCATAAAAAATATTCCTTTCACGAAATGAATGCTAATGTATATATATATATATATATATATATATATATATATATATATATATATATATAAAAATAGAAATATATAATAAAAATATATAATGAAAATATATAATAAAATATATAATAAAATATATATTAAAAAATATATAAAAATATATATAAAATATATAATAAAAATAGAAATTTAGATAAAGATCCACTAATAATAACGAATACAATAAATCATTATATAAATTCAGTGTATGAACAGAAATTACCTATCTAAATTAAAGTAAATACAACAAGTCTTGTATTTTAAAAGATCGTCAATAAAATGTTACACGAAAAATGTTCTTAAAACTACTTGAAAAAAATAGAAATTTGTCTAAAAATACAGAAACGCAATGCATCACTGTAAAATCGTAAAATATTGTACAAAAATGAAAGAAACTACAAATATTCGTCTGCATTTTCAGAAGATCGTTGAATAATCATTAATTTAATATATACTTAAAAAAATGTTTCGAAATGAACTGGATCGCTTGCCCGGAAGCAATGCGATTCATGGACCGAGAAGGTCCGCGTGGAATTTTGAAAATAATTATTCAATAGCTCTTGGAGGAAAGGAACAAGAAACGGGAAGATTATTCTGTCCAAGTTCCCCGGTCTGTTTAATTAACTTTTTACCGGGAAGCCCTCGTCTGCATACATGTTTTCGAGCTAGCGTCGCAGCACGCGTTGGCCAACGTTAAGTAAATTCCCGTAGTCTGGCGAATTACCATCAAGCAACTAGACTTAAATTGCATTTAACTGGTAAACAGACACCGGATGAAAACGAAACGCGAAGTAGAAACGAGTGTTAGCTCTCGGTCTCCAAGCACTCGGGATCTCATTCGCGCAATGCCATCGCACTCCGAAACAAGTGACACTCTTGACTTCTCGTCCCCAGGTGGTTTTCACCGCGCATCCCAAGGATTTAAAGCATCGGTTCGCTTTGAGATGGACTTTGACACTTTGATACTTTGATACTCTCAAACCCGTGATGCTCGAACTCGAGGGACTATACGTATATACTCGATTTTGTCGCGCTGCTCCGGGATCGAGAAGAATCGGAAACGAACTCTGAATTCGCAACAGAATTTTTCTGTCCGAAAGGCAGAACAGCTTGATCTTTGAGAAATGTTGCTGG
Source organism: Megalopta genalis (assembly GCF_051020955.1). Lineage (NCBI taxonomy): Eukaryota > Metazoa > Arthropoda > Insecta > Hymenoptera > Halictidae > Megalopta > Megalopta genalis. Next base: position 14,659,570 of record NC_135023.1, read on the forward strand.
TGCATTCAAGCATACCTAGAAAATTCAGTCGTTGGTTCCACGCTAAACAGAATGGATCAGAGAATTTTCTTTCGTTTAATTTTGACGAATTTTTAACAAGGTAGAGCGATTCTTTTATTTGTATATATCTCTGTCTGATAAACTGTTTATCAATTTAATTTTTTTCTTATTTGAGAATGGCTGCAAATAATTTGAAACACTTCAGAAAAATGTTTTCCTCTCATGTGCAACTCTGTGATAATTGGATTTTTAATAAGATAAAGATTCTTTTATTTCTCTACATCTCTGACTGATATATTTTTGTGCAGCTTAATGTTTTCATATTTGAGAAACGCTGCGAACAAAATTGAATGCAATAAAAGAATTCTTTTCTCTCGCATTCAATTATGTGAAAATTGATTTTCATTGATTTTGTAGTAGCTATCAATTCTTTTATTTTCATCCAACTCTTTGTGATGAATTTTCGATCAAATTAATGATCTTTTCTTTGAGAAAGGGTGGAAATAAAGTATTATGCGTTAGAAGAATTTCGTTCTCTCACGTGCAGCTTCGTAAAAACTTAATGTAGAAATTGAATTTGACAGTGTATCAGCTTTTTAATTGCGTACATTTGTGTCTGAAGAATACATGATTGATCTAGAGTCTTCGCATCTCGAAAATGAACAGGTGATCTGTAATCGAAGAGTTAATTATTCGAATGACAAGAAATTTCTCGCACACTTCTTATTCGGAAGGATTAAAATAAATCATTAGAGAAACTCGCACGTAAGCATCTTATCGTCAATGAACTTTGAGTAAATTAATATTGAATAAGCAAATTTTATAGTGTGTGATGCTGCTGATTATGCAGATGAGGGCTCGTCCATTTTCTTTCGCCTGAATTTACTATTATCAAGAACAATAACTTTGATATTGTCTAGATATCAGCATTTTTATAACACAGTATGTTTTTAATTAATTGGATAAACGGATTAGTGAATTGCATTTAATTGTAGTTTAGAATTTCAATGTGAATTGTGAAATGAATAATTTTGTTTTAATATTGAACTGTTCTTTCATCTAGTAATATCTGTTTTCCAGGGAGTGTATCATTTAGACAATCACCACGTGCATCATGCAAATCACTCGACCATTGGTCACAGTGGGTTTCTCTGCGAGAGGCATCAGAAAAGATATTTCTTCGGCAGGGATTCGGTGGATCACGTCGACTTCGACGAATTCTTTCCACCACCCCCGAATTTGGACTATCATGATTATTCGAGACAGTTTCCTAGGGACCTCACCACTCAAACGGTAAGTCAGCTATGAGAAAAATATTTGAATATACTATCATTAATTTTAGTTAATTCAATAAATGGAAAATGAAAAAAATTTCAACAGAATAAAATTTAATAACATTTCATTTATTAAGATCGAATAAGACTTTTCGATTCCCAACCGAAGAAAACAATCAGCAAATTGTTTGTATTATTCTAGCATTATTTTGGTTAGAATTTTCCTTGAATCAGCTAAAGAACTTGTTGAAAATTGACACTCACAAATTATCCAGATTTCGGTAAATTCACGATCACTTTCATTTATGGTTTTTAACTGAAATTTTAGGTCAGTACAACGGCCGACGTACTGCAGGAAGAAGAAGAAGACTATAGCCCAAGTGTTCAGCATGAATTCGTGACTTTCGATCTCGATGGACCTCTGCCCCCACCACCCCCAGTTAGGGGTAGCGAATGGGCTTTCGACACGCTCAGGAAAACGACTCCTGTCTGATATACCGTCAGGTATGGAACATTTAACACGTTGATTGCCGGACCATCGTCCGAAACTATTTCAGAAAATCTAAGCAATTTTCTTAGTAAAATGGAAACTTAAAAGACTGAAATGTTTTCTGAGAATTATTTCCTCCATCATTTATCACTCTACAACTCTTACTACAATTTATTCGTCCCGACATACCATCCTGTAAACAAATTTCTAAATCTGTATAAGAAAAGGCTATTTGGCAATCAACGTGATAAAATTTAAAGGGAGAGAAATTAAAAAATTTACAAGCCACTTATCCTTAAATAGAAACATTTTATTAAAAGCTCTAATTTTTTTGTTTTATCAATGATTTACGCAGTAAATTATTGTTTTCTTTCGTTAGAATATTTTGAATTATTTCAGCATAACGGACGTTTACCCTCATTCGGTTTCTGTTTAATTATCTTATTAAAATAATCACGGAACACGGCGATACGTGTCTCCCTATAACGTTTCGTAAGATTCGAGACCGTGCAAACATTAGATTAATCTATTAATTAAATTTTTCCAATGGCAAAAAACTTGAAAAATCGTTTAACAGTCCGAGGAACATGGTCTAGCTTCGGGCTGATCCATAATTAATATAAACACGTGATCTAACTGTGTACTCGACGTGATTAAAGTTAAACTTATGAACGAGACGCTCAGTAGAAACCCCGTGAAGTTCAATATTCACTGCTCGTACGTGGTTCGTTCTGCAAGCACGAAAGTGTGCTCGCGTAATTGTTTCGTGTAATTCGCGTTGTTGTTTAAGGGCTTCGATAGCATGGTCGTTATGCCAACAAATACACATCAGGCTGCTTCTAATAGAAACAGACAACTTCAAACTGCTTGACTTCGTCGGGGCTTGCGTGGTCTTCGAGAAACTAATTAGGGTAGTGAAATAATGAAACTAATTTAGGATCCTCCTGCGGGGAAATGAGCCCCCAGTTAGTTAGTCGAAGACAATTAATGGAAGGAACAATAGCCCGTTTCCTAGATAAATTAAAGAAGCAGAGGCCAGTGACAATATTCAGCATAGCTAGGTATTATAATTCATAAATCGAGTCTGTTCGCGGATAAACTTCATCATCATGTCGCTGTGCAATATTTCTTTCATACACTGTTAATAACTATTGTTCAGAAACTTGAAAAGTTACAGATAATAGATTCTTTATGACTAAGTTTATAAATAAACTACGATAATAACTAGACTGCAGATTTTATGCATTTGTGTGGCAATATTGGCAATAACAAAATTATAACTTAAAATGGTGTAAAAATTAAATGCATTTTAAAACGTCAATGAATTATTTTTAATCTATTAAAACGATATTAAAAGAAGAATATAAAATTGCTACTGGGTTCCTATTTCCTGCTATTGATGCAGACAATATTTATTTTGTATAAACATCCGCAGTTTGGTAGAGCGTAACGGAACAATTTCATAACTATGTCATTTAATAATGTTTATATATTATTAATATACTGAAACTTTTAACTTCGAGTGCAACTAGACGTTGCAGTTAAATAGAAGTTTTACAAGTCATTAAGAGAAACTAATGTAGTACAATATCTTTTTAACATGAAGTAACAAAAATGTTGATTATTAGTCGTTAAGAGGACCCAGCGTAGTACAAAATGGATGAACTTCATAATCACGTTGTAGTAAAATATCTTCTTAATACATCATTAATATATTAACGAATTTCGCTTGAATTTTATTCATTTGTAAATGGCTTAAAGATATTTGGTTTCTGGCATAATGAAATGCAGATGGAAGATTTTATTATCCGCGAACCCTTAATAGAATTTATTCGTTCTGAATAAATTTATAAGCGCACAGAGACATAATCGAATAAAACTTAAAAACTCGTTGTCACAAAACGAACGAACTTTATACTCAGATTGTCGTATAACATTTTTTTAATACACGATTTTTACTTGAAACCCACAAGTCACAGTTAACAGATCCTTTCCAAATTTACAAGCGCGCGGTATTAAAATCGTATAGAAATCGATAACTCGTCGAGACGATCGGACGTAGCGCAAAAGAAACGAACTTCGTAATCACGTCGTCGAAATGAATCTCTAAAATGAATTTTCTGAGAATGAAGACGTTTCGACAGGCATTTTCGACGCGTACCCGTTTTATTTCGTTACTAATAAAACCCCTTTCAGCGCGCGGCGATCGATCGCGGCGCGGATCGGCGCGATGGAGCGTCGTTATTGAAGGTTGTCGGCCGATGGACTAAAAATGAATACTTCTCGATTTCTTGCACAGATACGCGCGGCTGGTGCAAAGCGTCGAAAGCGACGAAGAGGACGAGGCGGAGACCGAGGAGGACCACGATATAGCCGGCGATTAAACAGATCGACTCGCTTTTTAATGAGACCTTGCCCACGCGATCGCAAATATTTCATCGCGGGCCCGCACAAACGCAAAGGCGGAGATGCTTTTGAAGCGGAGCCAGCGGGGATCGATCGTCGGATTATCGAATCTCAATTTTAATAACCATCCTATCGCTGTCCCCGAGAAAACTGTTCCGCGGCAGACAGCTCCGTTCCTCGAGAAATCGGCGCCGCAAGTGACAGAGACACTGCAATTACCACGTGAGAACAGTATAGTGCGAAGTGCAGCGATATCGTTCGACGGGTGTAGCAACCTTCCATCGATTTCACGACGAATATTCTCTACCGACGAGACGTTTCTCGAGTGACGAACATGGGGGAATGCGTCTCGCCACTGCCAGCCTCGATCGTAGATCGATTTATCGAAGTGATCCGTCCTTTCGATGGACGAGGATCAATGCGTATCTCGCGGACGAAAAATGAAAAGAGTGTTCGTAGAAGGTACTCGATTGAATTATTCAATCATTGTGAAATTAAAGGGATTTTGAGGAGTTCTAACTTTGCACTCGAAGAGCCGTGTTTATTTGAAAGGCCGATCGTTACATCTGTGATCTGGAACATTTGTATTATTAAACTGTGAATTTATATGCGGAATAAAATTTGCCTTCATCGTGAAACAAACCAGAGTCGGGCATCTCGTTCGGATTGTTTCGGGTAAATATTTCTCTACGATAATTATCCGATTGAATTTCTTTTAGTCGAATATTTTGTTGGAATAATTCATTATTCGTCGAAAATTATTCGATCTATTTATTCGAATGATTCTCTATTTGAATAACTCTTTATACGAATAATTCGAAAAGGAATAAGGAAGAAGTAAATCGATGAGCTATGATAAAACGCTTTATATTCTATTATTTTTATTCAAATCAATTATTTTCCCTATGAATTCTCCTCTACGAATAAATTCTTATTCGCTTGAAAATTGACTCGACAGTGTCGAGTAAAATTTTATTCGTTGTAGTCTTTATCTTTTATCCGTCGTCCGAATAAAATTTTGCCGAACTCTGTAACAAACGGGCATAGATTAAACATTTCTAGTTTCTGCTCGATTTCATTATAACTGCATAAAAATCCGCAGTCTACTTTTTTCGCGTTTTACGCGTGCAATCCTTAAATAGAAACAAATTTGGTAACGTGAAAACTGTTTTCAGGTGTAACACAGATTTTCTACGGCTATCTGAGTGATCATTCCAGTGCAAAGATATGCATTAAATGTCGACGCAACAATAACTTCCACAGTCGTTTGTAAACGTTCGTTGCTAGTGCACCGAAAGACTGCCACAGACTGCAAACAAATCGAGACTGCGAATCGATGAATCTGTAATCGCGTAAAACACTGTTGTATTTAGTGTAGATATAATTGTGTGTTTAACATTTTAATCTTAATTCTACGGGGATCGAGAAGATCGCAGCCAATGCGGCATCGTTTTTCATGTATAACAAGATCTCCACGAAATGAAACACCGAGGACTTTCAGTCGCGAGTATGGTGTCTATAGGATTCAGATTAAAATGAGCATGAACTTTTCTCGAAGACTGCACCGTTGTTGAGCGTCGAGTTGTCCCGTTCGTAACCGGCACTGTATTAATCGTTACTCTCAGGATAAGCTGGCGCGTCAAACGGATCATTCGATTAAGCGAGGGAAGCGTCCAATTAAGAAAGAAGAAGGAATTGCCAATGATTTCGAAGTCTAGGGTTTAACGATCTATTGTATAACTGTATCATGAATGTGTTCATAGTCGAAAACTGGTTAAACGAAGTTTTATCGTATTCTGTGTACAGAGAGCATGAGAAAGCTACCGATGTTACGAATGAGAATTTTTAACAGGAGATAATTAGTCGATAAGGTTTTTTACCGTAGTCAATTTTCCACTGAGGGTTCGCCGGTCAAACGTTTCTCGGCTGGCTCGCCGGCCAAAGACAAATGAAAGTTGCGATGTTCGTCGATTAATCGTCAGTCAATCTAACAGTAAGCTCGGACGTTTCATGGAAACTCCGATTAAACGCTGTGTACATAGAGGAGGCTGGATATCTTCGTTACTAAATTTCGAACTGAGAATGGATCGTGTTGATCATACTTTTACTCTCCTGTTGAATATTGTTACGAATTTTTTACTCTGACAGCCATGCGTCATGTGCGAGAGGAAGCATCTTTTGTGACAATATATATATGTATAATGGTAACCGCGTCGAGTGCCATTTTTGGGGCTCCATTTTTAAGCATGAATTCCGAAAACTCTTGGATTCCATTTGAACAATTTAATGACGAGGAGATGTTGTTCGAAGCGTTTCTCTCACATTGTTTTTCACCGGTTTGGTACTTATACCGTATGGGAGGAGATTAATTTTCCATAGAACTATCGATCGTTTTTATGACTGATAATATTGAGACCACGGAACCGATGGTATTCAATTGGATTCTGCGGAGATCACCTGTAAATAATTGCGATTACTGCGATGGAATTTACCGTGGACTATATGCGACGAGAAAGTTTGTTTTGTATTATACGTATATATATATATATATATTTGTAACGCTCAAAATTATAATGATAATGTTACGATGCCAGGTGTTCGTGGTAGTCTTCGAACGTGAGTTAACTTTTGCTCGACGGGGTTCGATGGAAACGGATTCATGTAATGAATATAAGAATATTCGGCCTCGGACTAGAGAGAAATCAAACGTTTGTCGTAACGTTGGCATTGTTTATAAAAATAATCCATGTTCATTAGCGTACGATTGAAGTTTATTGTTTATGTATTCGATGGTGATAAGCTTGTCCCGACTTTACAATTTGTACAATAAAGTTTCTCCGAAATGAACGATGCTGATTTCAATGACTCCTTTCCTCTTTATTTCCGTGCAATTGAAGAAATCTAAAAGAACGAATATAGTAGAAGGTTTCCAGTTTTATCGCAGAATGGTCGTATTCTTTTTGTCTAACCTAATCATGACCACTCGTCGTCTCTAACTACTTTATCAGTCGTAGATCATTAGAATTATATGGTCTGAAGATCAATTATACATGTATTTTGAATCACAAGATAACTCGAACCATTAGACATGTGGATTCACGTTTGGATATTCTGATTATTATCCTTATACATACTACTTGTTTGATCATAGACACTTTGCTATCCTACTACCATGATTATTAATCGTTCCTATCCGATTTGATGAATTGGAAGTTACTCTAGTTTTGTTCTTCTTCTATCGATCACAGACGATTCCTATTGTCAAACAATTTTTATAACAGTTGTCTGACTACAGACTATTCTACTTTTCCAACCAGAGACGCTTTATACATTGCCTGTCTGACAATTCCTATTCTACTAGACTGATCACAAACAATTTCTATTCTAAAACTGTTCTGCTTGTCTGACCACGAACAATTCTACTGTACTTGCCTGACCATAGACAATTCCCCATGTCTGAGCACAGACAATTCTCCTTGTCAGACCACAGTTAATTCTTCTTGTCAGACCACAAAGAATTTCTATTCGGTGTGCCTGACTACAAACAATTTGTACTCTACTTGTCTGACAATTCGTTCTTATACTACTTTACCGAGCTTAGGTAAGTCTGACCTCAGCCAGTAAAATATGGATGATAACGTAGTTTATATAACCATAGACAAGGTATAGATAATATCTTATTTATAGATACAAATATATTTCAAATTTTGAACTCTCAATTCAACCATACATATATGGTTATATTTTTTTGTTTACAATAGAAACAATTCGCAAATATTGATATTGCAGCGGCCAGTCGGCGCGCATAAGAAAAGATTTGTTTCTCGTGCAAACGACTAGCATATTTATGACTCTCCTTCGAAAAGGCTATCTTTGAGTAAGCTGTTTCCTGTCCGGATGGCAATAAGCCAGTAGAGTTTCTTTTTTACCTGATTCTCGATAGTCAACGAGACCGTCATAAATAAGCGGGAATTCCGAAGGGCACGCAAAACGGACCCGAACGCCGGAAATCCGAGCGCAACAGCCCTGAGGAAAACCCAGGCCGTTACATCATAAAAAAACGCACCCACTCCGATCACCACGCGGTCCCAAAACAGGACGCGCTCAGGGCGTAAGGGACAACGCGGTGAGAAGGAGATGGACAACGCTGATTGGGAAAACCCATTCGCGGGTCAACCAATCAGGGGGTGTCCAGAGCCCTTGCCGGGGGCAAACAGGATAATATAAAAAGAGCAGCAGTGAGACGCTCGCTCTCATACCTCTTATACCTCTCATACCTCTGATACTCCTCATATCTCTCTTGCTACGACGTCACGCTACCCGAAAGTGATTCTACGCAACTTATCAAATAAAGTTAGTAATTACACCGCACGCACCAGTTATTTACAAGAACACAACTCATAACTAAAATATTATAACTGATATTTACAGCACAGATGAGGTATAGGAGTAGACTTCTGTTACTTAAAAATGAGGCTTCAGAAATCCCATTGCCATTCTTGTGTCGCGCACATCGTTACCGATATTTAAGACGTTTGAGCTTGTTAGTGATGAGAGCATTCTGTATAACTTATTCGTATTACGCGACAATGTATGATATGGAATATGGAAATTCTTACGGCGTGTATATTAAAACGACTCTTTCAAATCTGGAGCTGGAACCTTCACAAACTTCGTAATGTGTTTGCAAGAAAGGCGACTTACCGAAATAATGTCTCGAAATTAGATTGTAAAGCATATGAGAGAGTATTAGTAGATATTATTAGTAAAAGAAATAAAACTAAAACTAATAAATTAAGAAATGATAAGACGAAATAGCCACATGAACGCTTAATAGTTTCATTGGCAAAACGAATATCTCGTAAATATTAAGTACCAACAAGCGTACAATTTATCAAGAAAACTCGAAACAATTCCACGAAATATTTATACTTCAAACATTATTCCACATTTCTGATTCTATATCAGTTATTTCCATTAAGAAATTAAATGGCAAAGTAGCGAGAGCACACAAACGGAAGTGTTATAAATATTAAGAAGCCAAAAATAATAAATTAATTAATTTTGTTGGTACTTTTCATGAACAATTCAAGCGATAAAATAATTTTTCGGGCAACGGATAGCATTATTGCAAAATCAATTATCGCAAATGTTAAATAAATGGAAATAATCGCAGTTATCGATATTATCGATCGCCGTCGATCGCGCGATCGTCGATCGTCAATGTCATTGGGGGGGGGGGGTGTACCCTTCGTGCTCGCTCGGCTCAAAGTCAAAGCTCAATTAGTCGGGACTTGACTAATGGTGGAATCAGACGTGTTTCAAGACAGCTCTTCCAATAATGTAATTATAATAAATAAAATTGTTAAGAATTCAGATATAATATAATTTTCAAGGAAACTAGTGCGCGTAGTTATAATCAATTAAATTGTTAAGAATTAAGGTATAATACAATTTTAAAGGAAAATTATTGCGCGAAATTATAATAAATTAAATTGTTAAGAATTAAGATATAATATTTAATATGATTATAATACTATATATTAATATAATATAATTATAATAGATATTTAAATGAATCAATTTTTATTAATTAACAAGCGAGAAATAGTAAATTAATTAACAAAAGCAATTCGATATAATAACTTGAACAATTCGATAGATTTATGCGAGTCTCTTGTTAATTAAACCTCGTTGGTATTTTTCATGAACAATTTAAATGATGAAATAATTTATCGGGCACCGGATAGCATTATTGCAAAATAAATTATCGCGAACATTAAATAATTGGAAATAATCGCAATTATCAATATTATCGATCGCCGTCGATCGCGCGATCGTCGATCGTCAATGTCACTGGGGGGGGGGGGGGGGGTGTACCCTTCGTGCTCGCTCGGCTCCAAGTCAAAGCTCAATTAGTCAGGACTTGACTAATGGTGGGATCAGACGTGTTTCAAGACAGCTCTTCCAATAATGTCGATCGTCAAAGTCATTGGGGGGGGGGGGGTGTACCCTTCGTGCTCGCTCGGCTGAATGTCAAAGCTCAATCTGTCGGGACTTGACTAATGGTGGAATCAGACGTGTTTCAAGACAGCTCTTCCAATAATGTCGATCGTCAAAGTCATTGGGGTGGGGGGGGGGGGGAGTGTACCCTTCGTGCTCGCTCGGCTGAATGTCAAAGCTCAATCAGTCGGGACTTGACTAATGGTGGAATCAGACGTGTTTCAAGACAGCTCTTCCAATAATGTCGATCGTCAAAGTCATTGGGATTGGGGGGGGGGGGTGTACCCTTCGTGCTCGCTCGGCTGAATGTCAAAGCTCAATCAGTCGGGACTTGACTAATGGTGGAATCAGACGTGTTTCAAGACAGCTCTTCCAATAATGTCGATCGTCAAAGTCATTGGGGGGGGGGGAGGGGGGTGTACCCTTCGTGCTCGCTCGGCTCAATGTCAAAGCACAATTAGTCGGGACTTGACTAATGGTGGAATCAGACGTGTTTCAAGAAAGCTCTTAGAAGATGAGATTCAAGGCGAAATTCCAAATGTTTCGATGCAAATCTTAAATGTGTGTTATGGAACTTGGGCACTTCTTGGTGTTGCTTCCACTCTCCTACTGCTGTCTTCTTTTGCTGCTGCTATTGCTACTCCGCTGCTACTTCCGTTTACTTCTTCCTACTACAAATTCCAGAACCAACATCGCATCGAAATGTAAGTCACATGCTCTTGTTTTACCAGTAGTTTTCTCAATTTTTCGAGTACAGTGACCACATACTTGTTACGAATTCTATTGTATATCTAGTTAGGATGTTTTCTTGTCAATAATTCGAGTTTTCCGTTTGCATTCAATTGCCGTTGCCCTTGCTAATACTGCCTGTCATTGTTACTTTCATTACCTTTTTGCCATTGCTATTGCCGTTACTTCTCGAGCAATTAAATTCACGCGTAGTCATCGAAACAGATTAATTTTGAAGAATAATTCGAAACTAATAACCCCATTTTTGCTAGGATTTTCAGGTTCTTTATTTTCAGATTCTTTTTTTTTCAGGTTAATACTATTGTAAGACAAAAATTATTGTGTATATTATCATGTTTATTATTATGTATATGTATTGTTAATTGGTCACTGTACTCGCTGCTATAGTAACAGTAGTTCTTGTAATAGTAGTAGTAGTAGTATTTGGGCAGGCTTTGCCGCCCCAACGATCAGCACAGATGGGCACATCCGCGACTTGCAATAGCGTTGCGAAATAATCTCGCGTTGTTTCGCTTTATTTTCAACAGAGATCAAAATTAGCGTCGCGAATAACCAACGCGATTATCATTAGCAGTGAAATTAATTATTCAAAGTATAGCGTCGCGAATGAAATAATCGCGATTTCATTTGATTTGACATGTAAAAAGCGTCAAAGTGAGAAAATTTCGAAGATCATTTAAGTCCACTCGCTTTTGCATCTCTGTTCATTGAATTAGCGTCGCGACGGCATAATCGCGTTGCAATAGTTTACCTTCGACTTTTCAGGCGCCCATGCTGCAGCTGCAACGAAGGGCCTCGCCGCCCCAACAACAGCTCGGATGGGCACATCCGCGATTTGCCATAACGTTGCGAATTGATCACGCGTTGCTATAATTAATTCTGAACAGAAATCATAGCGTTGCGAATAAAATAGACGCGATTTTTCTTGAAATTATCAAGCACAATAGCTTTGAATATAGCGTTACGAACTTAATCGCGTTTCATCTTTGCAATTCTATCGGATTTTTCGAAGTTCACAAACTCGTTCTTTCCAGAAAGTAAAGTTAAATCTGTCGGATTTCTGTTCGATGCATTAGCGTAGCGTCGAAATAATCGCGTTGCCAGTAGTTTCGTTCGTCTTTCCAGGCGCCCATTCCGAAGTTGCAACAATGGACCGAGGTCCCAACGATCAGCTGGGTTGGGCACATCGCGATTTTTCCATCCTAGCGTTGCGAAATGAATGATCGCGTTTTGTCTTCGAATTAGTTTCGAAGTTAGCGTTGCGAGAATAATCGCGTTGCAATAGCTTCGTTCGTCTTTCAGAGCCCATGCCGCAGCTGCAACGATTCGCAGTGCCAGGCATTCGCGATTTTTCTTAGAGTTGCGAGACGATATTAACAACGCGTTGTGTTAGCGTCGCGAAAAATTGCCAACGTGTTGTGTTGGAGTTGCGAAAATTGCCAACGCGTTGTGTTGGACTTGCGAAAATTGCCATCGCGTTGTGTTGGAGTTGCGAAAATTGCCAACGCGTTGTGTTAGAGTCGCGAAATAAATGCCGCACTGCGAGTAGCCGTTCCAAGGATCGCAGCATAGTCTCGCAATCGTCGACGATTTCCTTTAGAGTTGCGTGAAAACAAATCAAAGTTCACGGGAGTTTTCGCTTTCGGATCTGACGAATTAACATCGGATTAATATTCAGACGAATTAACACGAATTAATATCGACATCTAATTCTCGTGGATTAGCGTCGCGCGAAAAATGAGTCCACGTTTCTTTGCCACTTTCACTTTGATTTCCTCTCTGGCATCCAAAATCAAATCGTAATTCTTATATTCGCAGACAATATCTTTGCAAAGCAGTGGAAGATCGTCACCACAGGGAGCGAGAATATTTTATTCCTACCTTCGGACTTTTTTAGGCCAGGTCCGAGCACGTGGTGCAAATGCCCGCAAAACCACTGCGGGCAGTAGGAATTCATTTTTGCGATCCGAGAATTTACAAGTCGCAGCAGTTGGCGCAAAATCGCGACGCACGTTACTTATGTCCAAGTCTTCGAGCTCCTTCTGTCGAGATTATCATCCGCGAGGGAGAAACATCGGCCGAAAGATGAGTCTTAATTAATAATTGCGCGCGTCTTAGTTCATAATTGCCTGCGTCTTAGTCAAGCAGTGTTCTTAATGTAAGTTTGTTAGATTTCGTTTCCAATTATTTTCACACAAATTGCATTCGTCTGTGGGTTAACTTGGCACTCCTGTGCTGGTTTTAGGTTTTCTATTTTATCCTGTCACCCTTTTTGTATTCAGACTAACCATTTTCAATCATTTTAGGTACATTACAGAGATTATCATCCGCCTTGGGATTATCATCCGTCGTGGGATGCGTTTTAATTTAGTGTTATTCCTCCGATAGGAGGTCCCTCAGGGGCTCGCTTGCGGGTGGGGCCCGCAAGTGAGTACGGGGGGTACCGTCGCCGAGGTACCCGAGGCGCTTGTAGGTTGTTAGGGTTCTTAATTTAAGTTTGTTAAATTTTGTTTCCTCCATTCTCTCAAAAATTGCACTCGTGTGCGGGTTAGTTTGGCACTCGTGTGCTGGTCAGTGTGGCACTCGTGTGCTGGTCTTAGGTTTCCTATTTCACCTCGTCACTCACTTCGTTCAGACTAATTTGAAATCAATTATTTCAGGTTCCTTACAGATATTATCATCCGCCGTGGGATGCGTCTTAGTTTCCTTCATTTTCCCAAAAATTGCACTCGTGTGCGGGTTAGCTTGGCACTCGTGTGCTGGTCTTAGGTTTCCTAATTTGACTTGTCACCTATTTTGTATTCATACTAACTAGAATTCAATCTTTTCAGGTTCATTACAGATATTATCATCCGCCGTGGGATTTTCATCCGCCGTGGGATTATCATCCGCCGAGGGATTCGTCTTAGTTATTAAGTGCGTGCGAGTTAGTTGATATGTGTGTGTGTGGCTTAGTTTAAGATTCTTAACTTCTTGCCGTACTTTAACGGGTCTAGCTTTGAACAAAGATTTTTCTTAAGAATGAACATTAATTTATTGTTTCATTTTTGCCTAAATCTCTCTTCTTTTCAGTATAATATTTACTTGTTCAATGAAACGTAGTCTCACAATAATTAGAAATTTTCTTCTCCTTCTGAGAAATACTTACAATCGGGAAATTTCTAGTCATCATAAATTTAAAGAGAATGGTACGGCAAGGGGTTAAGTTCCCTCAGGGGCCTTCGACCCACGGGAGCGCCCGTGGGGGGCACGGGGGGTAGCGTCCCCGAGGTACCCGAGTCGCTAGTTTCGTATATGTCGAGTATTATTGCCTTAGCTTTACTTTTTCGCGTTTCGTATTTGTCACCGATACAGCCTTCTGCTGTGGCGGCCTTGCTTGCGCAATCTCTTGGGTAAGTTCGAACACTTCTCGATGTTCGGCGAGTGATCATGAGGCGTGAGGGCTCTTCCCTGGTCGCTGTTCGGCCAGTAATCCGCCCTTAGCTCCTATGAGGGGCGGGGTGTTGGGCGAGAAATGGTCACACAGGTTTACCTGTGTAGGCTCTCGCCTAGTGCCGATTCAGACGGGTAAGGCGGCCTAACTTAGTTTTAGGTCGCAGGGCGAGAAATGGCCACCCAATGTGTGGGAGGATCCGATTTTGGATCATCACTCCTCATGTGATCGCGCCGGACATCAAGATTTGCGAGGCTCCGGTCTTGTGCAAGCATTGTACGCGTCGCGTCACCCTCGACCCAGTGCCTTCTGCACTGACTCGCACTTGTTTCTTACTTTGAAAGAATCACTGCCTTCTGCACTGATTCATTTTGGTCCCCGTGGATCGGAGACTTCTTCTTTGATCCATTTTGGTCCGCGATAGTACTTGACATATGCGAACGAGTGAGTGTGTGGGAATGTGTGATAGCTAGCTAGCGAGCGTATTAGTTTATAAGTCGTCGTTGTTAGAAAGGGAGCCATAGCGAATTCCGGCTTCGTTCTGACTTCCTTTCGGGTCTCTAAAGCAGCAACCTCCTCGCGGTGAGACCCGGGCAATCGGTATCATCCTCGGTTCAGAAAGTCTTGCGAATTGCAATGAATTTCTGGGTCGAGGATGATACCGAGCAAATAGCTGCAAACTTTATATTGTAAAATAGTGTGTATTGTAAAAGTGTGTGGATTTATAATTCCAATCAGTGCTCGAAATAATGTTTCGTTCGAAAATTGTTGAAATTGGTATTCCTCCGATTGGAGGTCCCTCAGGGGCTCGCTTGCGGGTGGGGCCCGTGAGCGAGTACGGGGGGTAGCGTCCCCGAGGTACCCGAGGCGCTTGTAGGTTGTTAGGGTTCTTAATTTAAGTTTCTTAGATTTCGTTGCGTCCATTTTCTCAAAAAATGCACTCGTGTGCTGGTTAGTTTGGCACTCGTGTGCTGGTTAGTTTGGCACTCGTGTGCTGGTTAGCTTGGCACTCATGTGCTGGTTAGCGTGGCACTCGTGTGCTGGTCTTAGGTTTCCTAATTCAACTTGTCACCTATTTTGTATTCACACTAACTAGAATTCATTTATTTCAGGTTCATTACAGATATTATCATCCGCCGTGGGATGCGTCTTAGTTTCTATAATTTTCGCAAAAATTGCACTCGTGTGCGGGTTAGCTTGGCACCCCTGTGCTGGTCTTAGGTTTTCTATTTTGACTTGAATTCAGACTAACTTTAATTCAATCTTTTCAGGTTTATTACAGATATTATCATCCGCCGTGGGATTATCATCCGTCGTGGGATACGTCTTAACTAATAAGTGCGTGCGACTTAGTTGTTAAGTGCGTGCGAGTTAGTTAATAAGTGTATGTGAGTTAGTTTAAGATTCTTAACCTCTTGCCATACTGTAACGGGTCCAGCTTTTAATAAAGATTTCTCTTTAGAATGAATATTATTTTGCTCTTACAACTTTATCTAAATTTCTCTTCTTTTCACCACAATATTTAATTGTTCAAGAAGTGTAGTCTCACAGTAAACTCAAATTTTTTCTCCTTCTGAGAAATAATTACAATCGAGAAAAATTTCTAGTCATCATAAATTTAAAGAGAATAGTATGGCAAGGGGTTAAGTTCCCTCAGGGGCCTCCGACCCACGGGAGCGCCCGTGGGGGGTACGGGGGGTAGCGTCCCCGAGGTACCCGAGTCGCTAATTTCGCATATGTCCAGTAGTATTGCCTTAGCATTACTTTTTCGCGTCTCGTTTTTGACTCCGCCACAGCAGAAAGCTGTGGTGGCCTTGCTTGCGCAAACTCTTGGGTAAGTCCGGACACGTCTCGTTGTTCGACGAGTGACCATGCGGCATGGTGATTCGAACGCGGACCCTCCTGCTGGGGAGGCTCTCGCTTCGCGTATTCGCAATGTAAGACGTCCTTAGCTCTCTTTTGGGGGCGGGGCGCAGGGCGATCCGACTCATTGTAGGATGATCCAACTTTGGATCATTATTCCTCATGTGAAAACGGCGAGCATCGAGATCTGCGAGGCTCCTGATTTGTGCGAGCATTGTACGCGTCGCGTCACCCTCGAGTCAGTGTCTTCTGCACTGACTCGCCCTTGTTTCTTAGTTTCGAAGAATCAGAGCCTTCTGCTCTGATTCATTTTGGTCCCCGTGGATCAGAGACTTCTTCTTTGATCCACTTGGTCCGCAATAGTACTTAACATATGCGAACGAGTGAGTGTGTGGGTGTGTGCTAGCTAGCTGGCGAGCGTGTGTGTTAGTTTATAAGTCGTCGTTGTTAGAAAGGGAGCCATAGCGAATTCCGGCTTCGTTCTGACTCTCTTTCGGGTCTCTTAAGCAGCAACCTCCTCGCGGTGAGACCCGGGCAATCGGTATCATCCTCGGTTCAGGAAATATTGAGAATTGCAATGAATTTCTGGATCGAGGATGATACCGAGCAAATAGCTGCAAACTTTGTATTGTAACGAAGTATGTATTGTAAAAGTGTGTGAATTTATATTATAAGTCAGAACTCTGAATAATGTTTCGTTCGAAAAGTGTTGAAATTGTAATTCCTCCGATCGGAGGTCCCTCAGGGGCTCGCTTGCGGGAGGGGCCCGTGGGCGAGTACGGGGGGTAGCGTCCCCGAGGTACCCGAGGCGCTTGTAGGTTGCTAGGTTTCTTAATTTATGTTTGCTGAATTTCGTTTTCTCCATATTCACAAAATTTGCACTCGTGTGCGGGTTAGTTTGGCACTCGTGTGCTGGTTAGTGTGGCACTCGTGTGCTGGTTAGCTTGGCACTCGTGTGCTGGTTAGCTTGGCACTCGTGTGCTGGTCTTAGGTTTTCTATTTCGACTTATATTCTGACTAACATGAATTCAATGGTTTCAGGTTTATTACAGATATTATCATCCGCCGTGGGATTTTCATCCGCCGTGGGATTATCATCCGTCGTGGGATTATCATCCGCCGAGGGATTCGTCTTAGTCATTAAGTGCGTGCGAGTTAGTTGATATGTGTGTGTGCGGCTTAGTTTAAGATTCTTAACTTCTTGCCGTACTTTAACGGGTCTCGCTTTGAAGAAAGATTTTTCTTAAGAATGAACATTATTTAATTCTCTCTTTTTATTCTTTTTTGCTCGTTCAAGGAAGTGTAATCTCACAATAAAATAAAATTTTTTTCTCCTTCTGAGAAATAATTACAGCCGGGAAATTTCTAGTCATCATAAATTTAAAGAGAATGGTACGGCAAGGGGTTAAGATTGCTCAGGGGCCTCCGACCCACGGGAGCGCCTGTGGGGGGCACGGGGGGTAGCGTCCCCGAGATACCCGAGTCGCTAACTTCACATATGTCCAGTATTATTGCCTTACTTTTACTTTTTCGCGTTTCGTTTTTGACTCCGCCACAGCAGAAAGCTGTGGTGGCCTTGCTTGCACAAACTCTTGGGTAAGTCCGGACACATCTCGATGTTCGACGAGTGATCATGCGGCGTAGTGATTCGAACGCGGATCCTCCTTCTGGGAGGGCTCTCTCCTGGTCGCTGTTCGGCCAGTAATCCGTCCTTAGCTCTCTTTGGGGGCGGGGCGTTGGGTGAGAAATGGTCACACAGGTTTACCTGTGTAGTCCCCCACCTAGTGCCGATTCAGACGGGTAAGGCGGCCTAAGTTAGTTTTAGGTCGCAGGGCGAGAAATGGCCACTCACTCCCAATGTGGGAGGATACAACTTTGGATCATCACTCCTCATGTGATCACGCCGGTCATCGCGATTTGCGAGGCACCGAACTTGTGCGAGCATTGTACGCGTCGCGTCACCCTCGACACAGTGCCTTCTGCACTGACTCGCAGTTGTTTCTCACTTTGAAAGAATCACTGCCTTCTGCACTGATTCATTTTGGTCCCCGTGGATCAGAGACTTCTTCTTTGATCCACTTGGTCCGCAATAGTACTTGACATATGCGAACGAGTAAGTGTGTGGGAATGTGTGACAGCTAGCTAGCGAGCGTATTAGTTTATAAGTCGTCGTTGTAAGAAAGGGAGCCATAGCGAATTCCGGCTTCGTTCTGACTCCCTTTCGGGTCTCTAAAGCAGCAACCTCCTCGCGGTGAGACCCGGGCAATCGGTATCATCCTCGGTTCAGGAAATATTGAGAATTGCAATGAATTTCTGGATCGAGGATGATACCGAGCAAATAGCTGCAAACTTTGTATTGTAACAAAGTATTTATTGTATAAGTCTGAATAATGTTTCGTTCGAAAATTGTAGAAATTGTAATTCCTCCGATCGGAGGTCCCTCAGGGGCTCGCTTGCGCGAGGGGCCCGCAAGTGAGTACGGGGGGTAGCGTCCCCGAGGTACCCGAGGCGCTTGTAGGTTGTTAGGTTTCTTCATTTATGTTTGCTGAATTTCGTTTTCTCCATATTCACAAAATTTGCACTCGTGTGCGGGTTAGTTTGGCACTCGTGTGCTGGTTAGCTTGGCACTCGTGTGCTGGTTAGTTTGGCACTCGTGTGCTGGTCTTAGGTTTCCTAATTCAACTTGTCACCTATTTTGTATTCATACTAACTAGAATTCAATCTTTTTAGGTTCATTACAGATATTATCATCCGCCGTGGGATTATCATCCGCCGTGGGATTATCATCCGCCGTGGGATTTTCATCCGCCGAGGGATGCATCTTAGTTAATAAGTGCGTGCGAGTTAGTTAATAAGTGTGTGACTTAGTTTAAGATTCTTAACCTCTTGCCTTACTTTAACGGGTCTAGCTTTGAACAAAGATTTTTCTTAAGAATGAACATTAATTTATTGTTTCATTTTTGCCTAAATCTCTCTTCTTTTCAGTACAATATTTACTTGTTCAATGAAACGTAGTCTCACAATAATTAGAAATTTTCTTCTCCTTCTGAGAAATACTTACAATCGAGAAATTTCTAGTCATCATAAATTTAAAGAGAATAGTATGGCAAGGGGTTAAGTTCCCTCAGGGGCCCCCGACCCACGAGAGCGCCCGTGGGGGGCACGGGGGGTAGCGTCCCCGAGATACCCGAGTCGCTAATTTCGCATATGTCCAGTAGTATTGCCTTAGCATTACTTTTTCGCGTCTCGTTTTTGACTCCGCCACAGCAGAAAGCTGTGGTGGCCTTGCTTGCGCAAACTCTTGGGTAAGTCCGGACACGTCTCGTTGTTCGACGAGTGACCATGCGGCATGGTGATTCGAACGCGGACCCTCCTGCTGGGGAGGCTCTCGCTTCGCGTATTCGCAATGTAAGACGTCCTTAGCTCTCTTTTGGGGGCGGGGCGCAGGGCGATCCGACTCGTAGGATGATCCAACTTTGGATCATTATTCCTCATGTGAAAACGGCGAGCATCGAGATCTGCGAGGCTCCTGATTTGTGCGAGCATTGTACGCGTCGCGTCACCCTCGAGTCAGTGCCTTCTGTTCTGACACGCAGTTGTTTCTCACTTTGAAAGAATCACTGCCTTCTGCACTGATTCATTTTGGTCCCCGTGGATCAGAGACTTCTTCTTTGATCCACTTGGTCCGCAATAGTACTTGACATATGCGAACGAGTAAGTGTGTGGGAATGTGTGACAGCTAGCTAGCGAGCGTATTAGTTTATAAGTCGTCGTTGTAAGAAAGGGAGCCATAGCGAATTCCGGCTTCGTTCTGACTCCCTTTCGGGTCTCTAAAGCAGCAACCTCCTCGCGGTGAGACCCGGGCAATCGGTATCATCCTCGGTTCAGAAAATTTTGCGAATTGCAATGAATTTCTGGGTCGAGGATGATACCGAGCAAATAGCTGCAAACTTTATATTGTAAAATAGTGTGTATTGTAAAAGTGTGTGAATTTATTTCGTTCGAAAATTGTTAAAATTGTTATTCCTCCGATCGGAGGTCCCTCAGGTGCTCGCTCACGGGTGGGGCCGTGAGGGCCGTTTGTTAACTAGCAAACGCGATCGTGTTCGACGAAACGCTAACTTTCAAATCCATTCAGAAGAGACAAATGTCGCGATAATTCGTTTCGAGACGCTACGATGCAAAAAATCGCGATGTGCCCATCTGAGTTGTTGTTGGGACCCGAGGCCGATGGTTGCAGCTGCGGCATGGGCGTCTGAAATGTCGAAGGGCAAGCTACTGCAACGCGATTTTGTGTGGACGCGACGCTAATGCAATGAACAGAAATGTAAAAGATTGAATTTTTGTGGAAGCAATGTCTTTGAAAAATTTATAGGAATCGATAATAATAATATAATATTTTCTTATAATTACAGATATGATATCTGTTGTGCAATCTCTTCTGAATTTGGTGCTGCATACTTCGCCTCGATGATTCGTCGAGCTGGAAATCCTTGAGCTCACGGTGCAACATTATGCATTGTATCTTTAGATCAGACAACACTGTAAAATAGAAACGAAATTTCTGTGCTGCAGTTCTGTAGCTGTAATTCAGTAATTCTGTGGCTGACTGTTCTATTACAGCAGAGGGCGCAAGAAAACCTCTGGCTTTTAGCGTTGTCGGTATTTCAGAACATTTCTGACACGGAACCCTATACGATGTTCAATCTACCCTGATGTCTCCTCTATGACAATACATTGGGTATCAGGTCTACGCCTATACCTCGTCTGCAATGCAGCCTTTTCAGTCGTCGGTCATTAACTCGTGAACATTCGTTGGTATCGCAGAAAATGTTCAGCACAGACGAAGCATAGAAGCAGACTCTCATCGCTATTCGATGTTACATCACAGACGAGGTATAATGTCGATATTTCAAATCGTACGATAGCTCGTCTATGATAGTGATTGCAGCGTTTCCGATCATGCTGCACTCCTCGAGGAGATTATTCGCGATCGCTATCGGATGTCACCACCATTCGTTGTGTCGGATTTTGGTGAACTTCGGTACCATAATTTTCTACTAGATCAATGTTGCTCGAGAAAATGTTGTTTTGAAGATAAACGAAAGTTTAATCCGACATTGTCGTTTAATATCGTTGCGTGAAGTATGATCGAAAGTGTTACATTTGTATACGGAACGGGATCTGAACTAATATCTATGAAACTTCCGCTCTTCTTTGTGCATTTTGCAACAAGATCTTTTAGAATCGGTTGAATACTAGTTATAGATGATCTGATCACAATATAATGTAAATGATCGTGAAAGATAATATAAAAAGATTCGTTTTGCAGCTGCACGCGAAATATATTTTTTGGTGTTTCTACGTTTGATCAACGTTCGTTAAATGGAAGTGGCGTCGTTGTCAAATGTGTATTTACGCTTCATGTTCTATCTTTTCCAGCAAATTAATTTGAGAAATTTAATCAGAGGAATGCAGCTACGGTTTTAGACGACGTCGCTACAAATTAAGATTGCACGTTTACTTTGACGTAGATATGAATTAAATCGAAAGTGCCGATATCATCAGATATTTTTGTCTCTCCCTTCGTAGCAAAATGTTTGTGAAACGAACAGAAATTCTCGAGTTCTGGAATAGTAAAGAACTACCTATTTTTAGAAATGTTGCTTATTTCAAAAGAATTTTATTATACAATTTTTGAATGTTCTAATCTGATGATTACATTTACTGAATTGTTAGTGCTGAATTTCTTTTACGAATATTGATAAAGTTTCGGAAAGTGTACCTTTCCTTTCTAATCCGTGATTGAATATCGTATGCACAAGGTTTCGTTAGGTTCGCCGACAAAGATCAGCTATCCTGTTCACAATAAATGTATTATTATCATTGATTACTCATCGGATCAAATAAATTAGAAACACAAAACTTATCCACGAACTAATATATAAATTAACATTGTTCGAGGCATAGTCTGGGCTCGGTCAATTTCATTGAGGACAGATACTGAAACAACAGCGTTTCATTCATCGTGGATGCAGAATCTTGTAATTTAACGAAAAGGACAGGAATTTAATTATTACAATTTAATTATTTGAAAGTATCACTGAAATTTTCTGCAATGAAATTCTCACTTGTCCTCTCTCTCTCCTAAGAATGAAATGAATGAAGGAAATCTGGGATAGTACTCATTGAAATAATTCAACAATATCAGCGATAATTAAAGTTCACAATTTTTAACATTTTTTATTCATGAATATATTCTTTTTACTTCATACGAATAAGAAATATTTACAATGTTAAATTCTTCAGCTGAATGAATTATTTTCATAGTCATTATCTTCGCGTAAGCATGTCTTCTACGCTCGATGTTCGTAATGAAATGAAGATTAAAATCAGAAGGTTCGTACGCGGTCGTACGTATCACCATTGTTTTAATATGCTCTGTCATAATCTCATCGATTGCGGTTTTACGCTTGCGGCGGCTTCGTATGAACACGTGGCCAACGTGATCGCATGTCCACTAAATGTATTCTCAAGCCGGAGCCAATAGTAGTCCGATTTATGGCAATACCATATAAATTTATGACGCGTGAAGCATATTCATTAATAGTCACTGTAATATCTAATGATCATTATCTGTAAGTGCGATTATACTGTACGTATTAATCGTAGTGTTAACTGACCGCAAATTCAAACGTATGCCCGGCACAGTTAAATTGCGTTGTCGCGTCAAGTTGAAGCTCAAGTTTAATTTTATAGATTCGTAATTAACATTAACTCCCCTGTCTATTAATGCAGCACTTTGTACACGTTTATGTCAGAGTTGCAATCTTATGTTCTCTTCACGCGTCACTGAAATTGAAATTCCACAACGCGCAGATATTTTATTTTAACTGCGCCATAAACAAATTCTCATGTTTCCCACAATTTCATTGTTTTTTCATGCCTTTGGTTTCATGCCGTAGTTCTTGTTACGAATATTTTGCAAATATTCGACGATACGCAATGTGAAAAACCATTAATTACATTTTCTATAGATATCGCACGACGTAGTTCGAACTATGTCGTTACACTCCTCGAAACTCAATCGATTCTTCTATATGTTTCATACAGTGTTTTATTCGTTAATTTTTCATTATAAATATTTTCGAAACATTTTCTTTCGTAATTTTTGTACTTTTTAAGATATATAAGTGTCTCGGTATTTATTAACATCTGATCGCTGACACGTTCTCTCAAAAACATAACATTACATACAGTCATGCAAATATCCATTAATAGCTTCATTAATATTATTATTATTGTTAATATTAACAACTCAATAATCCGAAATAATTTCCGCGAAATATTAAAAATAAAATCAGGACGCTCTCGTCTATTAGATGCAGCATGGGCATTTACGAGCAGAGATTAGGTCAGTCCTCGGACCGGCGCGTTTAACGAATTCATAGCAAGATATATGCACGATGAAAAATTAAAGTGATGCACAGACGTAGAATGGCAGTTATATTGACTCAGAGCAGTAGAATAAGGTGACGTCTATTCGGACGAGCTGTGTGAAACGATGCGATGTCAAGGCAGAGAAGTAAAATGAAATAGTTTTCTGACAGCCACCTATCGCATAAGCGAGTTTCCGTGCAGATACACTCCACATAATTTCGATGTTTTCTCTGTATATAAATTTCGTAAAATATTCTCTATCTCCTCGGATATGTAAATCTTGTCACAAATTGCAATCTTGTATACAGCTTTAATGAATTATTTCTCGATCCTTTCGCCGATCGTCTACGCCAGCGGAGCACCACATTTGAACATGCGTTTATTTCAACAAAGATAAAGCCACGAAACAATAAATCAATATCGTGCAAAGATCGCTAATTAAAGAAAACAATTTTAACGTTAACTGTAGTTAGGGTAAAAGCTATTACCGCGGGTGTACTCATTACAGTAAATCCTCCCTAATTCGCGATTATGTACAAAAATGGACAATTTGGGAAGAGGAGATACGATTATTCGAGCCTTGCGGCTCATTTTGCATAGTCGTTGACAATCCGTAACTATAAAAACGAGCCGCAGGGCTCAAATAATCTCGAATTCTCCACTTCCCAAATTGTCCATTTTTGTGCACAATCGCGAATTATGGAGAACTTACTCTGTACTTTGGAATTTTTCGAAATCGTCACTGCAATAATATGTACGTCTATAGCTATCTGAATTAATCGAGTTCATGGGATTGTTAAATTTTGCAACGTTCGCAGACCACCAATTTATCACGGGATCAATTTGCATCGCTTCATTTGGCTCTCGGAGCGCCGCAACGTTCTTGCGAAATCTTTTTCTAATTTACAAATCTAACCGAGTAGAAGCTATGTCTGAATGCTGTGGCGGGTGTGAGAGAACATCTCAACCGTGCTCTCCATTATCGTACGTTTTGTTATACCAGCTGTATGTGGTCGTACATTACCATGCAGCAAAACGACTGGCCGGCGCTGCGCGGCGTTCGTTGCCATTATAAAGGTGCGCTTAAATGAATTACGCCATCATTATGTTACATTAAAATATAATATTACTGTAACTCGAGGAAATGTTCATTCACTCGCGTTCAAAGTCTCCCATAAACTACCTGCACAACCGAAATGAATCAGGATTATACATATTAATTGAAGCATTCGCGAAACGTTCTCTTACTTTATTTCAAACAATTTTTACGACCTCGCTTTGCCAGCGGAATTACGAAATTGCTTTGTTTCTAACACGGGTCTGTTTTCAATGTTCTTTCAACACGTCGTCGTTCGGTCGAAAAACGGAATTGAAATTTTCAGTTGCCTATGCCTTTGCTGACTACCTTCGGTCGAGATTCGTATAAAGTGGAGAGCCAAAGGTACATTTCGTCAAAGGACATGTTCGCTGACCGAATTCTGAACAAAATAGATAATTGTCACTGTAATGTTACACTGCTGTTTTGCAGGTTACAACATCGACAGTTAAAAACGGCTGCCTCCGAGGTTTCAGTTTCCTGGAAATAGTCATCCGATTTAATCGCTTCGTTAAAAATAAGTCGACGCGCAGCTTCGCTCATTCTCTCATTGTGCAGCAAGAAAATATGGTACGCTGTACACAAACTGGTCACTTTTCACCGTAGTCGAAGCGTATATGTTTACTCTGCGGTGTTGTAATCGATGCTACAGTAAATAACGACTAGAAAATAGTGTTGCTAAATTCTGCATCATCTGCAACGAACAATATTTTGCATTATTATTTATTTCCCTATTAGTTACAACTTTCGAAAAGCAGTTTGTTCCCAACGAAGACAGGAATATTACCATAATGTTCATAAACCATCCGCTGTGAAAATACCTGCCTCGGGCAGAATTCAAATCTATGATCATTAACCAGATTTACGATTTTGCTGACAAATGTGAAAGAACTGTACGTTGAAGAAAATTTTCCTTCTTCGTCCGTGCATTTAGCATGTCAAAAATATAATGGCTAGACTGCGGATTTTTATGTAAAAGAGAAATTGTCTCCACGCATTGCACAATATATTGTCTGCGTACACGTTGATTTCTGTTCTTATAAATTTTCTCGAGTTGGAAATATTACAACAACGTCTCGTAATTTCTGAAATGTTTTTCCTATGCGTTCGACATACTGATTTTTGCAAAAAGTGCTTAAAATTCGCGGTCTAATAATGACTGTTGAATTCTATACATTTTCTTACTATATTCTTTATAATGCATATATTCCAAATAAATCAGTGAGGAACAAAATGTACATACACTTTGTGATTTTAAACAGTTCAAACTCGTATCGAAAGAAACGTTTCATTCGAAATACTGGAGTTAATAAAATATACGGACAGATGGAAACGAAATTATTAATATTCGTTAACGCAAATAGAATCGAAAAAGTCCTCGATCGATATGGAACAATTCACTCGTTCAACTGAGTAGAATAGTAATAGAATACAACAGGATGTAGCTTATAAGAGAGGTATTCGCTTGAAGAAGATGAAGCAAAGTATTAGAATGAGATAAGTTCTCCTTGTACAAGAATTATGTACTCGTACTTCAAGTGTAGTGCAGAGCTGACAAGAAGGCGCCTGGGGCGAACGTACTCCCATTGTTTACGGGCGACTTCTCGTCAGCTCTTAATAGTATTCAAGTATAAAAGGTTACTTGAGCAAGAATAAAAGAAATTAGGGAACAAGACAGAAACATTGGGTGAACGATGAAGTACCGTTGCATGCTTTCAAAAGTGACTGATTTATAATTCAGAAAGTTAAGCATCCAGAATGTATCATTTATTTGTCATTACTGCAGATCTTTGTGCAAAATAAAAATTATATAAATTAATTGTAAGCAATTTAAGTTAGATGAAAATATCTTTTTTGTTTTAACAATCGTAATAAGCTGAGAATATAATCTAGCAATATCCTTAAATTATTCTATCGTCTTTTTAATTTTGCATTTGATCTTTTCATTTTTATGATAAATTAATCAAATCCGCAGTCTATTTGTTACATCTAATAAACTATAATGCGAATAATTAGACCGTGGATCGTTATGAGTATAAAATAATTTATATAGAAACGTTTATGCATGATTCTCAAGAAGAAGAAAATAAATGAACATTGTCTTCTTACGTTAAGAACTTTAATTGTTTCAAAAGAACATGGTCCCTATTCTTACATTATTTCGTCGTACAATAAAAATCGCTGTCCCGAAACTCTCCATTTTCAAATTTAACATGTAATAATTTCACTGCGAATGTTTATGGTATGTTCAGATTTTTGAAATGCAAGAAAACGAACAAATTAACAGCAATTTTCATTTTTTGCACTGAGAAATTTTTTAGTCGACGAAGAAAACTTTTGTACAATTCTAAATTTTGTAAAATGACACATAAAAGTGAGGATTTCCATAAAGATCCGCGATCTAGTAACAACAGTCACTATTTCGTCAAATCATTGTGGAACAACATGCCAGGCGTGTTTACAAGAACGTTCCACGAAAACCGTGCACAAAGTCGCTACGCGTTTCCCGTTCGAACTGACTTTATCAAGCATTTAACCAACAAATTCGATCTGCATCGATACCAACGAAAAAGGGATGAACGCGGAACGTTGTTGACGGTAAACGTGTCACGAACAATCGGTTCGTTCCGTCGATTACAAAGCATCGAGCATCGGCGAGGAAACAACAGACGGCCCCAAAAATATCGAATTTCTGGAATCGAGGAGGAAAGAAAAAGTTGGAGGGCCCCGGGGGCTGTTGAAATTTTCAACAGAGACGAAAAATCGTCTGTGAGTGGCGCGGCGGGCCGATGTACTATGGGGCAATCGCACGCCGGACACGGTTAAAAGTCATTTGACAAAAATATGCTTCCGGTGAAGGAAATTTTAACGAATTTAGACATACTTACTAATATTTCTAATATTAGTTGATGTTCATTCAATATTATTTGACGAATATTTTAATATCAATATCAAGTCTAAGAAAAGAGACGAATTCAAAATCTGTGCCATATTGAAAGGACACAATAGAAATGTTCCTTTCAACTTTGGAAGAGAAACACAAAATGGACGACGACGATGACGATGATGTTGAGGATGACGTTGAGGATGACGATGCAAAACTAGATGAAGCATGATCAAGTTCCTCATTAGATTAAATAATTATTAAGTATTTTATTATTAAGTATATAATTACTTATATACTTTATAATTCTATAATAATTATATTTATATAATAATATAATATTACTTATGTATTACTTATAAGTACTTATTAAGTATTATTATAATATATGTTACATGTATTGTTATAATATAAGTTATAACATAT
The DNA here is from genome assembly GCF_051020955.1 of Megalopta genalis. NCBI lineage: Eukaryota > Metazoa > Arthropoda > Insecta > Hymenoptera > Halictidae > Megalopta > Megalopta genalis. Next base: position 14,687,635 of record NC_135023.1, read on the forward strand.
TGCCATGATATATGTCATAATATTTAAAATATAATATATTGTTATAATATATAAAATATAATATATCGTTACATTATAATACCATTAATTAAATCGTCTTAAAAACATGATTCTGTGAATTTACTAATTATTTAAAAAAAAAATAATGCACACAGAATAATATTGTCTACAATCGTTACCTAATTTTTATATACTACTATTTATCAACTAGAATATCTATGTTCACAAAATTTTAAGGATCTCAGTGGATTACAAGTATTTAAGAAATAAAATGTAAAATTTGGTATTTAAAAGGCAACGGAATTAAAATAACAGCATGATAAAATAGCAATTGCTTAAGTGGCACAGCATCAAGGGAGACTAAAAAATAATCTAGATATGCACTCGAAGTATACGAAATAAAGAAATAAGTTAGACATAGATGCTGTCGGACGTGAAATGTTTTTCGCCGCGTTTGGCGTGGGTCTGCCCGCGCGAGGACGCGACGGGCCAGAGGTACCAATAATTCCGGGGCAGCGTTCATCCGCACGTGCACACACGAGGACGCGGGGGCGGTTAGCGCGCATATAACGCGGGCAAACGGCGGATTACGAATGGAGCAGTCTAGATCTGTCATTCAGTTTAATCGTTTCCTATGCACTCCACCATACCCATTGTCGACCGAGCTCTATAATAATTTAATGCCAGATATAATAAGTTACTTGCTGTCTGGCCGACTGCCAGGCTTGCCCTATTCATTCCTCTATGAAAGCTGAAAAGCTCCCGCCGAACAGATGGAGCGTTAACTTATGGACGGTACGCCTCGATGGTGGCGCGGCGTCGCAGAACCCCAGCGCTGCGCTTAAGTGAATTTAAACGTCGTCTGATCTTAATTGGTCAGCCTCTAATTGAGACGGTCATTATAGGCCATTAACGCGGGATCAACGGACATTATCATTTTCCTGGTCGGAAGGGAAACAATAACGTCGATTACAGTTCATGGGAGAACCGGGGGCTTTGCGCGCGTCCGCAGGCCACGTCGCGATAAGAAACGACAAGATTTTAATGATCGGAGCGATGAGATATTGCTGGCCGATTCAATGCCATGATGGATTCGATTCCGAAATGACGCGGTCCGTTTCCATTGTCATGGAATTACCGCTACTTAACGTTACTTCGTTATAAATGCGCCCGACGATATCCGTTTCCATTCGATGAACGCCGGGGAACTTTTCGTTGATTATTGATCGCTACCAGTCGGACGGATCGGACGGAGATGGCACTTCGACTTGCGAAACCGATTCGTTCGCGAGGTTCGAATTACGGGCTAGACCGTTCGTGTTCGAACTAATCGGCGGGCTAAACTGTTCGGACAACGAAACATTTTGGTAAATTCTTCGATTACCTTTTTCATAGTTTTTCTAATAATTTTCTGGTAATTCTTCTGATTATTTTTGATAGTTTTTCTCGTCATTGTTCTGATAATATTTCTGATAATGTTTCTGATAATATTTCTGATAATATTTCTGAAAATATTTCTGATAATATTTCTGATAATATCTCTGATAATATTTCTGATAATATCTCTGATAATATTTCTGATAATATTTCTGATAATATCTCTGATAATATCTCTGATAATATCTCTGATAATATTTCTGATAATATTTCTGATAATATTTCTGATAATATTTCTGATAATATTTCTGATAATATTTCTGATATATATATAATATTTCTTTATAATATTTCTGATAATTTTTCGGATAATATTTCTGATAATATTTCTGATAATATTTCTGATAATATTTCTTTATAACATTTCTGATAATTTTTCGGATAATTTTTCTGGCAGTTTTTCTGATAATTTTTCTAATAATTTCTCGGATATTAAATTTCATGTATCAGAAATCCTTTGCAATATAACAAGTCAGACTTGCGCCACATTGTCAGGAGATTTTTAATAATAGCACACACGTATGTACACGATATTAGGATACACTTTGTAACAATTTCATATGCAGAGTGGTCCGTCATTAGCTACAACCATCTAAACGATTTTACTTCTCAAACAATTTCGTATTAATCCAGTCACAACTGACTATCATCAACCAACTGCTGACACACAGCGAAGAAATGAAACTGAAGATGAAGATGTACTTGAAGACAGTCTCTGTTCCATTTAACTAGAAGCGTATTGTACCGGGCGAGTCCTGAAAAGATTAAAACAAACAGCTTACTTCTGCCACAGAGCACATTCGCGGCATCAACGAAGTTGGAAATTGCAGCTTTCATCGTCGCTGGAAAAGCGAACCATAACAAGCTAAGGAACGATTACCGTTTCCGCGTGGAAAATGTAAAGGTGTTGTTCGCAATTCTAGTTATAACTCCCTTTGAGAATGCCTATTCCCAGAGACGCGACATTTAAATCAACATTTTCCTTCTGGTTCTTCGGTCGACGATAAAGAACGTTGAGGAACATGCCGGATGTTTCGCCAGCGGAAGAGACGTCAATTATTGGGTCAAGTCGTAAATAACTTCCGTTGAAACTAGGTAGAATCTGTTGTTCGTGTATAACCTGGGCAAACGAGTTTTTGCTTTCATTAAATAGACAAGGGTTCAAAATAAATAAAATCAAAAGACGGGAAAGATAAATAAAAAGGAAACAAAAAATATATAAATGTCAGATCAACAATCGGATGTTATTTATGGACTCGACGTAATAAAAAGTTTCCTGCGTTCTTTCTTATCGTGCACGCATTGGACAGGGGTGCCGGTTACTGCGACTGACCAATTTCTGTGCCTTTGGCTCGTTTTCAAGCATGTTATATTATTTTTTATACACAAATAAAGAAAATAGGAGAAAATAGAATGTGATACATCTCGTTCGATAAATATAAAGCGAATTACAGTAAATTCTCCCTAATTCTCCCTCAGTTTTCAAAGAAAAACCTTGGGAACCTCGCTCCTTGCACTACGGATGCGAACAGAAGTGTAATTGTGCTTTGACGCAAGTCGTGCGATCGTAGGAATTCGAATTCACAGAATTAATTATTGGTCCGATGAGATTCAATGACCGACACGACGTGTTCCAGGAGTTCGGTTAGGGTTAGATTGGAGCTAGCTTCGCTATCAAAATTGCTTCTTATGCATCATGATTTTGATAACATTCGTACGGAATACAGTAATTTCTCCCTAATTCGTGCTCAGATCGCGCACAAAAATGAACAATTTGGGAAGAGGAGATACGATTCAGCTTGCGTCTCGTTTTTATAATTGTCGACGATCGGCAACTATAAAAATGAGCCTCGAGACTCGAATAATCGTATCCCCTCTTCCCAGATTGTCCATTTTCTTTTACAAGCTGAAGGATAATTATGGAGAATTTAATGTATGCCCAAAAACGAACGAAAGGCGCAGCGATGATTGGTCTACCCCACAGTAACTGGCTCGTCTACCCGGCGCGGCGAGAGGCGACAGACGTCAGGCGTCAGGCAGCAAGCGGTCGGCATTTAATACCAAGAATCCGGGAATTTGTCAGCGAGCGTAAGACATTTTAATTACAGCAATTTAAATTCAATAATTTTGGTATTTTGCTCGGGTTGGAGAAGCTGCGCAGCTGTTCTGCGAATTAGCATACTAAACTTTATCACCGGCAGCCCGACAAAGACGTGCCAAGACGGCTGAACTAATTTCGAAGATAGAATAAAGTTGGCGGCGTGCGCGTTCGTCCCTAGCCACCTTCGGAAATGATAACTTAAGAGAAACTAACATCGTCATCGCTATTTATTTTTACAAAATATCGCCGTGCTCAGCCCTGACAGCGCGCTGTCATCCATAACGGGGACGCGTCATTAAATTATGGTGAAAACTTCCAAGTTTCTAGTCGGTTTATTACCGGCTGCTTTCGAAACAAACTTCCCCGAGACTACCCGGGCTATTGGGGATTACGAATTTGTTTGCGTGTCATTGTTCAAAGCGTTCTCGTATGCTGGTTTCTCAGCAACAACGCGTTCATCGTTTGTCTATGATTCAATCGTCATGCTAAATGCGTGTGTGTATATATGTACATGCGTGTATGTATGTATGTGTACTTGAATTGTCAAGAAAACAATATTTATTCATATAATTATTTGGTAATGTTACAACACGATCGGTGCAATCCAACAATTAAATTTGATTAAATGGTTTAATTTCAATGCAAATTACAGACAAGCATTGCACGTTTCAATGGCAGAGCTTGTTAATAACAATCAAACAGTAAACTTAGTTATTAATCAATTAGAAAAATTAGTTATTAATAATATTACTATCTAGAGAGCACAAGCGTGTATTGAAATGACAGACGTACAATGACAATCGGCCACTTCTTTAATGCTTTTCTGCAAGTGGAAGCTTGGATCAGGATTAGATCAGAGTTAGATCAGGCTTAGATTGAGGAACATATCTATTAATTACAATTATCTTTAGTAATAATTACAACAATTTTCTTCAATAATACACACGACAACCCTGAATCGTTTCAATAGTTTGTCGGTTCGTTGAACTCGGTTCGTTTTGCTGAAGTTCGTCGGTTTAATCCTGAAGCACCCTATAGCACCTATAGCATAGTAAAAAGTAGTAAAAGGGTAAAAGTAGTAAAAAGGAATACGTCGCGTAATTACTACGAGGACAATTCGATGGTGATCAACAGTGATACGGTGACTTCTCTTTCGCGAAATTTCAATAGTAATAAATATTTGATTCTGTCGCGCAAACTGCTTATTTCGGTCGGTGCCAAATCCGCAACATCCTAGCCACGTTAAAATTACAACCACACGCACTATTTCGGTTCGGTCGAGCGGTAACGGTGACGGCGCCGTGAGCGGTGCCCCGAAAGTATGATCCTTGCAGTATTCAATGGTTCCGTTTCTGGACCAGCGGTAAAGGGAGATATGTATCTCCACTATCTCGATAATCGAGTGGTTCATCATAAAATAATTTCGTGAAACCGTAGCGTACGACGGCGGCGTCTGCGAGCCCCGAAATTATCGAGATTTCAATTCCCCGGTCTCTAACTGACACTTTAAAATACGATCCCCGGTATCCTGCTCATTTTTATAGTCATTACCGCCGGCATAATTTTTCGTATATCCCGTGGAACGACGTAGCGAGGGAGGGGAAGGGGGGGAGAGAAAGCGGGCAAGTCACGGCGTATTTCTGGCGCGGCGAGACCACCGTTTTCGTTCCGCGGGTGGGAAGATGAGGACGACGGGAAAAAGTGGCTGGAGAAAAGAGGACGGATTGCGCGGGGTTGGCGAAGAGAGGGAAAGGTAGAGCCGGGCAGAGGCCCGGGTAGAACGTGTTACGGGAAATTTGTATTCAATTTCAGTGGAACTGTTTTGTTTTACTCAGTTCCCCTGCATACATTACATCAGAAGACGTGCTCAGCTTTTCAAACGATCTTTATATTATCAATGCGGTTTTACAGCACACCTCTCGACGCGGAAGACGGGGAACACTCTCAAAGGGTATCGTCCGCGTGCGCGCACGCTGCCACCGTCGAAGCGACGCTGCGCGGCGCGGCGCGACGCCGCCGCCGACGCTTTTTTCCTTCTCGAGGATTAGTAGAATGCACCGGTGTAATAAACGGCGCCACTTTCTTCTCGGTTACTTTTTTTCATAGCTGCCGCCACGGCCGCCGTGCATACTTTTATAAACGCCAGTAAAAAGTTTGACGGCTACTCCCGGGGCCAACGTGCCGCATCGTCCCTTCTCGGGGCTATCAAATCGCGCTGGTCTATCGAGAATCTATCGACACCGCGATTCGACGATATTTTAACCCTCCGGTGCACGGGCTGGGTCTGAGGGACCCAGGAGGATATTGTTTTTCATTTGTTTTCGTTCTGCTTTAGCAGCAGTGCTTCACGGTCGCGGTACCATCCTTAGTGTCACGTCCCGAACCAGAGCTGGGCGAAATTTTCGTCGGATGACGGATAAAAGATGAAGACCGACGGATAACATTTCATTCGACGCTGTCGAATAAAAAATTTATGTACATGAAAATTTATTCGAATAAAGTTTTATTCGGCACCGTTGAATAAATATTCGATCGAATAAGATTCTATTCGAATAAGAATTCATTCAAATAAGGATTCATTCAAATAAGATTTTATTCGAGTAAGAATTCACTGTGTGAAATAAGATTTTAATCGAATAAGGATTCATTCGAATAAGATTTTATTCAAGGAAGAATTTATAATTTTGTTCGAATAAGAATGCATTCAGATAAGATTGTATTCGAATAAGAATTTATTCAAATGAGATTTTATTCGAATAAGGATTCATACAAATAAAATTGTATTCGAATAAGAATTCATTCAAATAAGATTTTATTTGAATAAGAATTCATACAAATAAAATTCTATTCGAATAAGAATTCATTCAAATAAGATTTTATTCGAATAAGAATTCTTTCAAATAAGATTTTATTCGAATAAGGATTCATACAAATAAAATTGTATTCGAATAAGAATTCTTTCAAATAAGATTTTATTCGAATAAGGATTCATACAAATAAAATTGTATTCGAATAAGAATTCATTCAAATAAGATTTTATTCGAATAAAAATGCCTTCAAATAAAAAATTGTATTCGAATAAGAATTCATTCAAATAAGATGTTATTTGTATAATAATTCATTCGCACTGGAATTCATATGAAAAATAATTGTATCGAATAAAAATCATAGAATATAAAGCGTTTTTTCGTGGTTTATCGATTTATTTATTTCATGTTACTTTCTCGAATTTTGAACAAAATCCACGGCCTATTAACATGGTTTTCGAGCGATATGTGGTTTAAGTATAATTTTCTGTGACGAGTCAGTGTCTCATCAAGAGATTTACCGTTTCGGTAAACGATTTAGCCTGAGATGTTCAGCCTCCTTGAGTTTAGGCATTTAAACGCGTACTTACGTGCTTACCCGATGTTATCCTGATAGCACACGATCATGCAGGTGTTAATTATCGGTGTTATAAGAGACCGATACCTTGTAATCTGTAACGAATGCGGTAATAGCGGTCGCGTCTCGGAGCCAACACCGATTGCGTTGGAAACTTCAGACGCCAAGATTAATCGGATTAGGAAGCCGATTATGTGTCTCCTTTAACGCTATGATATTTAACGGTGACCTATACGCGTACCGCTGACTATTTTAGCAAACTAGAATAGAATCCCGCATTCGTAATGCAGTATGCAACTGCAAGAAATATAAGTGCCGGAACTGGAATAGAAACACTTGGATACGGGGAACGATTGACGTGCTCGTTACTCTCGGTTATTTCGGTGACGATTTTCATAGTCGCCGTATCTCATTCATCGTGGAATCGGCGACCACATAAATTATGTAGGTGCAATCGGAGCCGTTTGATCGACATGGCAAACTCGGAAAAGGAGAGATTAAATGTAGCAAGCATCGCTTTGAGTCTTTTGACATTTTTAGGAACTGCCATGGACAACGGTTTCGTACAACGTTCTGATTAAATCGTCATTACCCCAAGTACATTCACAAATATACAGGGTGTCCCATAATTATGTTAATGTCCCGTAAGGGGCGATTCTTGAGGTCACTCGAAGTAATTTTTTTCTTAGCGAAAATGCGATCCGCGGCTTCGTTTACGAATTATTAATGAAAAACACTGACCAATGAGAGGCGAGCTCGGCTGGCGCGAGGTGGCCGAGCCAATGAGCGGAACTGGGCAACGACCGCTCGTTAGTTTGCTCGACCCATAATCAAGTACAGTGTTCCCATAGCTAGGAATATTTTTAAGCAAATAACAATATAATTAAATTTAGTACAAATGAAATCGCAGTGTCTTTGCTTGCGATAGGATTCGATGTTATTGACGGATTTACTGTACAATCAAGGATTTGTAATTTTAAGGAAAGCGCATTCGAAATACCGGTGGCCAACATTTGGCAAGCAAACGTGCGGAGTAGAGCCGATTTGGTATAATCTTGAATGACCATCGATGCGTCATAAATCCATGTTTTGGAAAGCTATAAGCTCGCAGCTGGATATAACGATTCCTCGGAACTGCTAAGGAGACACGGAACTTTCGGGGAAAGTCCACGAAGTTGCTACTCCGCCGTGAACGAAGGTTTCTCTTAATTGTAATAAATATTGACTTCTCTTGATTTTCGTGGATTTAAGTTTCTCTTAATCGCAGTTTCATTTAGCTTTTTCATTAATCTCAATCGATGCGAGATCCTTATGTAATCTTGCACCGAGAATTATTCGTGTACTCTGAAAAACAAAGTAACTTTTATAAAATTGGACCAAACGACTTGAGCTTTTCCGAGGCTTTTCGCGGCGCGAATGACTAAGAAAATGATAACTCGAATCTTTAAAAAATTATATAATAAGTTATATAAAATTATAACTTGAATCTTTTGTTTGGAATAAAATCTCAAAATGTGACTGCCTAAAAAAAGCGATTAGACTGCATTGTAAATTATCCAGTCAGTTAAGAGTTAAATGAAAATATTATGCTCAAAGGCTCGATTGAGATCTATATTATTTAATCGGTATATCAAAATTAACTGATTAGGACGCAGATTAAAAATACACGATTAAACATTTTGGTAGCTAGGGAAATTGCTTTGAAATAATCTGTGCTATGATATTGAAAAAGTCATTTAGATAAATGGATTATAAATCAATTCGGAACGCGGAAATAGTTTTGTCACTGAAACATTGTTCGGCAAAATTATTCATCACGGTCAAAAATGTACGAAACGCACACATATGTATACCTATGGATTATTCTGTGTGTATTTATGCACGGAATGGATAATGCGTCTATGAGGAAGGTATTTCGGACGTTGCGCGAATATTCTGATAAACGATTCTAAGCCTTATAAACAGAATTTCAGATGTATTGAAAATGTCCACTGCGCTGTATTATTTACTTTGTGCATTATATTCGCCGTTTAATTCGGTTCCACTCCTGAATACAATTCCCGCTGTATTTAAACGTATATGCACGAAGTATTTTCAAAATACACCAGCTATTTCTTTTACTAAATTAATGAAATATTTTGTCTTTGCAAATTAATTTAATGAACCCTATCTAAGTTCGTTAATTCAACAACAAAATCATTTCTAAGCGGTTGAGAAGAATGTAAACTTTCTTTCTATATAAAAAGATTTTTATGCATATTACACGACTACCTTTCAAGATATGCTGTAAAATCAATGTAACGTTAAGTCTTCATAAAATAGCTTTTAATCACATCGTACAGATTCGATGAATAATGAAGAAATATGAAAGGATAGAACTTAATGTTTAAATCGTAAAAAATTCAACAAATGAAAAAATGACAAAAGAGTCTACGTAAATTCGATCTCGTAATTTTTATAACACACCGAATGCCAATGACCTTTAGCGCTCGGCACGGTTAGTGTCAAATACTTTTTGTCCAAGTTTCCTGCGTACCGTGAAATGAAAATCGTTGTTCCTTTTTGCAAAGTAAAAATATTGTAAATGGCGAGGTTGTCGAAGTGCCATTTAACAAGTATTGGCGTTTATGAAGCCACATTAAAATTACAACTTTTAGATTCCTCCTTTTTCGTAAAATGTTCTGCGGTCGAAATAAAAGCCCGGCAGAATGAGAGCACGAAAAGGCAAACAAGGAAAAAAATGGCCACCATCCGGTTGTCTTTCGACGCCGGGATACGTGGCAAGGCTCCATTAGGATTTAACGGGATTATCGGTATAATTTTGCCGGTGCTTCTGATCGTATTCCGCGGGAACTTTTAGATCTATAACAATTACTCAGGCTTTTACACGAACTATAAATGGGGGCTATGTGAAATCAGCGATTCTGTTCAGTATTCGAGACTCTGCCGTCTAATAATGCACCATTCGACGCTTGTAGCAGAACTTTCGCTATCCACTTGCAATCCATATTCGGCAAAACGTGTTGAAGCACGTATAAAATCCCTTCTCCGGCGACAAATTTTCCAAGGGTACGTAGAAACCAATATTACCGATTAATTGATTGTTTGAAACTAGCAATAAGTTGTACCGATAAAACAAAACGAATGTGCATAAGTGTTTTACACGTTCAATTGGGCACGTTGAATTTAATCAACGAGAATCTTTATTTAATCGTATTGTTTCTGACACGTTCATTTCAAATATATACATATAAATAAATAAATTGATTTTTGAAATTACTTTCTGTTTCTATGTTCTCTATATTGAGAATCATTATTTTACAAAAAAATAACGTACCACGTCAATATTTATTAACGTAATGTTAATAGATTTTTGTAGTGTATACTACAAAATTTTGAAGATTGTACAAAATAAATTCGCGCGAAACAATCCGAAGACATTCGTCCAAAATAAAAGTGATTTCACTGCGGTGAAATATAAATTCATGGAATTGTTTAAAGAAGGAAATGCAAATAATAAAATCCACGCTGCAACGCACGGACGATTTAACTGTTCGAAATATTTGACAGACGTTTTATGTAGTAAACGTTGGGAATTTGTTAACCTTTGTCAACCGAACTGTCACCAAGCGTGCAGGCAGCAGTCAGTCGTCTACGTTTAATAAAGTAGTCGAACTTCGTTACAGGATATCGTTCGCCGGAAAAGCAGCGAAGGTAAATTAAAAGTGAATAAAGAGTAAATCGTATTTATCTGAGTAGCGGCGGATCCCCGGGGGTTGTCCTGATACCGTGTATGTCAATAACAGGTAACGATTTCATGAGCAACTTTATCCTCTCTGTACGGTTTTATCGGGAGTGCAATTAATCTTGTCGATGGAACGTCCGGCGGAGCATAACTCTTATCATGTGTGACATTACCGCAACGTGTTCTTCGTGTATCAGCATCTTTTCTACCGCACTTGTGCTGCAGAAGGTTTCAACAATTCGAAATCTGTGCGACGAGATTTTTATTGCCATCGCGTAGACGATTTCGATTTATGGATAATTCACGTCAAAATTTATATCGTCATTTGATGCTGGGAATTAATACTGTACGAATCTGCGAATTCGCGTACCTGCAAATCTGTTAAATGCGATCGTCTATGTCGACTAAAATTAATAGTGTTTTATCGCAACAAATTTGTGAACGATCGAAACTTGTATTTTAACATTTTCTTATAAAACCGCGTACGAAAATTGAGAGCGAATCAAATTGAAGGTTAAAAATTTTGCCGAAGGTTTTTGTTGAAAAGAAAAATCGAATTTTAGAATGCGAGCTATAAATTGGTAAGTCGATAAGAAATTTGCAAGCTCACAATTTTAAAGTTCCTTTTTTCCTGGATTATTTCACAAAACCAGCGCACGAAAGGGGTATGTTTGATTAAAGTTACTAATTCGGCTAATACGGGCATAATTTCAAGTTCTTGCTTCGTTGATTTCGGCCCACTTCGGACATCTATTTTTTCATTAAACTTTCGAATTGGTGGTAATAAATTCGTTTCCACGTTGGCACGCGTGATAGACATTTTTCAAATATATTCGCGTCATTCGTAAATCGTCCCGAGGTTTTCGAATTTATGAGAAAATTGATTATTCAGGTACAGCGCGCTATCGCGTGGTCGTTGGATTTTCGTTTATTGCATTCGGATTTACGTCACGCATTTAATTTGAAGCGCTTCAAAGGGATAGGCGGTGCTGTTGCTTCCTCGAAGATGCCTCTTTATGAATGGTCATAATCGAATGGAAAGTTTTATATTTCGCACTCGATGTTTTATGAGAGTCGTTCTTCGCTATTCCGGTGGATGTGTTGGCAGATTATGCGAACGTTTCCCCGGCATCAAAACGAACATTTCCCGTGGAACGAATCCTTCACGTCCGGTTTAACGATGTATACCGGAAAGGTTCTCGGAAAATATCCGCTTCGTATTATCTAATCCAATATTTACGCGTGTCTCGCTATTCGTAAAACCGTCGGCAATTATTGTGAAAAGCTTCTTTCGATAAATAAACAATGATAATAACTGGACTGCGGTTCTTTACGCGAAATAAAAATTGTATTTTGCGAACTGCAACAACCAGCTGTCAGGTAGAAACTTCTTTCTTCCTTGAACAATCTTACTCACTTGAAAATAATATAACATTCTTCAATTCTCTTAATCTGTCTAGTGTTTAAGATTCGATGCACTCATTTTTTCATAAATATATAAAATCTGCAATCAAATAAGAACAATTAATGGAATGGCGCCAGAAAGCAACGTTTATGATTATCAAATTAACTGTGCTGAATTTTGAAAAATTATGCGCCGTAATCCATGCATACATCATCACAGTAATTGTTTCAAACAATTTAATTACAACACTTCGATAATCTCTTCTAAATGAAAATATTAATATTGTGCAGTAATATAAACGCAAGTGATTCTTGTACTCGAGCAAATAAAATGGACTTTAAGCGCAAAATTACGAATTGTTCAAAACTGATACTAATATAATAATTAACAAGAGATAATCAGAATAAAATTTAAAATACATTGAACAATTGTTAAAAATTAAAAATCAGTTATTTAGTAGTTTCTTTTGAAACTATTATAGCTTCTGATTTCTGACTGAAAATTTCATTCCTGCTAATTCGCAGTAAACGGTTGATAACTTGATAACAATAATACAGTTTCAAGTTTGTGTCTTCGACTTTATTGGATTAGCGGTTCCTGAGAACCGGTGGCACCGAGAATAACGAAACGATACTTCTGGCCCGACTCGATACCCCTTATTACACCAATCTACTTGTTTACCAGCTAGATGATATTAGCCAGAAAGCAACAAGTTCGTTCTGTCTCGGCCCGCCGCGACAATAAATATGTCGCGAGTTTATTTGAGATTCAAATGAGCCGCTGCTTTCGTGCAAATGAAAGTTTCGTGTCAAGTGGTCCGCGCAGCTTCAGCCAATAATCCTTACCGCAAAAAGTTTAATCGGCGCAACCGGCGAACACCGTTCAGGAAGCAAAGTCTCGTCGACACGGACCCGTGTCCACGCCCGTGACAAGCGCAATGATACAGCTGGGATTCACAAATTGAATCGTTACTCTTCTCATTTACTAACGTTATTATTTTGCACATTTCGAAACGGTTCGGACGATAGTAATCTTCAAGATAATACTTTGAAAATATGCCTGCTTGTAGCATTTCTTACGACAAATTCAAAAATTCGTAGAAATTAATTTTGCAGATATATTTTCTGCACGAGGGTAACCTTTTTTCTTTTAGAAGATCATCGGCGCGTGAAAAACATAGCCTTATTTTTTCAATACCGTGAACATATACTGTAAAAAAATTTCGACTCTAAAGCTTTATTTTTCCACAAAAATAATGAAAGATTAAGGATAAAGATTTTCCGACGATTATTTCGAAAAAAGAATTCTTTTCCTTACGTAGAAATTCTGTTTACAAAATTAATGTCTACATATTTGAATTCGTCAAAAAATGCTGTAAAAGCACATATTTTCAGAATTTCATCCTAAAAATTGCTGATGTCCCCACGCTTAAAAGATGTCTGAATATCATCGTTGCTCACTGCATTTCCAACGGGAGTCCGTTAGTGACGTACAAGAGTTATTTTTTTATCAGCAGGTCCGATCGGATGCAACGAAGAAAAAAGAACGTGCGCACCGAAAACTCCGGGGACAACAATGCCGCGCGACGAATTACAGCCTCGAATGCTACTTATCCCCGGCACATAGGGAACTGTATCTGCGGGTGTAACGAGGTGGCAAGACGGGTGGAGATCATTTCTCGGAACGACAACTGAGTACCTGCTTATATGCACGTGCATACATGCATCCGTGGCGATAGCAGCGCGTTGCGCCGCTTGTATACAGTCGCAATTGCGCGCAACGTTCGGTATATAATTGGGATGAATATTGAGAAGTTGGCAGTGAAGTTGTAAGTAAACTTGGATGCCTCGAGGCGAGCTCGCTCCACTTGAGAGCAGAGACGTGTTGCGGACAGATCTCCTCTGCTCTCCTCGCCTAAACCACTCCTTATTCACCTATCGCCGCCACCTCTTCTGCAAAACTATACGAATATTCCGGATTATCCAGACGCCTCGAAACAGTATTTATCGCGTATATTTCATTCGGTTGTTCGCCGGCTAACAGCCTATCGGAGATCAAACGTCCATCACAGACAAGCTGTCCTCGTTCAATCTCCATACTTGATGGACCAAGCGTTCTGCTAGTATTGGGCTCGTGCACGTGAAACGTCGGATTTTTATTACGCATAAATGTTTGTCTACCTGGTTACGCTGTATCGTCGTTTACGACGTAACCTCTTTCAGTTTTATAGATATTGTAAAAACATTTATAATGCGTTTTTGCAGATACATCGAGCGCGATCGTCGACGGTTTCGGTGCATCGATTGTGTTTTCAGAAATCAGACATTTTGTCACGACTGGGAGAGATTCGATTTATCTGATTAAATCCTGGTAAATTCAACCATGAAAGATATGAAAAAAGGGTGTTCGAAAAGCACTTGATTCAGTGTTTCGCCAATAAAAAACAAGACTTCTGCGAGTGCAAGATTTCAAAAAGCGTCGGTACAGTGTTAAAAAATTCTTTGGTTTTATTTCAAACGTTAAGGAATTGTCTTTCATTTTCTCGCGAAAAAAAGAAACAATTTTCCGAACGACCCAACAGCACACTGTTTAAAGAGGCACACGATTAGAGTTCTTCGAACGTGCTCTCATTGTCAGTTTCATTGGCAGTCAGTACACGATGGCGCAATAAAATCGTCGGATTGCTTCAATCATTTTGAAAACCAATAAAGCAAGTGGCAGGCAAATGAACCGGCGTAATTATTACGCGATTTTCTGTACATACCGCGCTCCGATTCGGTTCATTAATTGATCTGTCAGCGATAACTGTGTAAATTGTTCCTTCCTCGATAGAAACTTTTTATAAACGAGACAGCGAACCGCGTTTCAATTTTACGCACAATTACCAAGAGATAGTCAAACCCATTGCACTCGAATGGCGACTCCGCGGCATTGATCAAATTTACCATACTTCGATTTGAAACGATTTTCTCGCTGCAGTTCGTTTTTTAATACATCGTTGGAAATTCAAGTGTCGCCACGACTAATTGTTCCATATCGCGTACGAAAATGGAACAGAAATCGAGATCTTCGATGCAAATATCTTCGAGTGCAAAGGACTGAGACATCGAGGACGTCGAATGCGGGAATAGAAGAAACGAATCGTATTCGACAAGATTTTGTCTTGTAGATTGCAGATCAATTTCCATAACAATACACCTGCATATTCTCCACAGTTTTCAACGAAACGAGCAGCTACTGTATTACATGTCTACTTTATTCAGCGGATCGAATGTGCAGTGTCTTCTCTTGTTCCATGAAGAGAAGATCGCGATAAAGGAGAATAGGATTTGACGATGTTTCCAGCCAACGAAGAATGAGAACCGAGAGAGTGACGCGAGAATTATGAGCTGTTCGAGGGGAAACGCTTGCACAGACTTTTCCATCATTCTTGCAGGTTAGCGACCTCATAAACGCCTGCAGAGTGATTATATTGGACAATATATTTCTAATAAAATGTTTCTGTTATTCGGACCGCTATTATAACTCCAGTCGCCGGACTTTATTGCTGTATATATTGTACACGTCGGTCCCATTTAAGACAATCGGAACGGCCTTAACTTTCCTAGCGAACGCAAGTACTTTCTAAGTATTTACCTGAGGAGTTCTGGTTAGTTAGTCTTTTAATAATTTGTTACAAGTGTTTGAATAATCACAGAATGTTAGGTTAAACGTTTGTTCAAATTGACAGGAGCTTGGTTGGTTTGGGTGAAAAATAATTTTAGATACAAATCTGTTGTAGAAGGTAATACATAAAAGTGCAAACTGAAATTGAAAATAACCTGCTGTTCACAAAATTAGGATTGGGAAAGTTTGGCACAAATTTCGTCGATTTTTCGAACGTTTCTTTTTGAAGGAAGAAATACTTGTCAACAATTTCTTTCAGTAATTTACATTTTATACTTAATCTTATGTTGCGTATTAATATTTGATCTGTTTCGTAGATACGTTTTTACATTGTGTATTACATTTTATCCATTTTATACATACTTTTATATTGTGTATTAACGTTTTATCCATTTTATTTGTTTTATCACATGTATTAATACCTTATCCGTTCAACACATACCTTTAACTCACCCATATCTCTTATCACTTATCTCTATCTTACGTTGAAACCAACTGAAAAATACTATCAATTTTTAAAAAATAAGATCAATTTGGCTGACAGTTTCGCTTTGTATTCGCATAAAATAAAAATCCGAAATCCTCGACGAACGAGAAGAAAACGAGAAAGGAAAGAGAAGGAAAAATAGAACTAGGAAAAATAATGTTCGGCTTCATTTTGAGTCTCAACGAGGCTCTATTTCTAAATATTTCAATTGTTTCCGGAAGACTGTAATTTCGTTCTGTAATTTTCTGGAACAAGAGGCGCGACACTTCTCATAGAAGTCGCCGATGCTTGACAAAACTTATTGGTTAGTACAGGATCCCGTACGGTCAGACGCTGCCGAGTTACACGTATTGTGGTTTGGCCGTGGTTCATTTTTCCCAGTTAACCTACATTTGTTCCCGTACGGCTGCCTCTTCTCTCCAATTACACGAATATTCGCGAATGTTCGATTCGCCGGGGTTAATACAAACAAAACCATTCGCTACGTGCTCCTTCGCGCCACCATTTCGAAACGCACTTTCGAAAAAGTAAATGTCTCTTCATTCGGGGAACTGCATCGATGTAAAACGCATGTTACACGCGCGGATACGGGGGTGCTTCATCGTTTTAATAACATGCTCTATATTGAGAGTACTTTCACGGTAAAACAGAGTACCGCGTTCGCGATCATTTCGTGCGAACACTCCGAGTGTCTCGGACATTTTCCGTTTGTTCTCTCTGAACCTTTTGTTTTTTTTCCGAATCGTATGATTTTTCCGAACCGTGCGTTTTCTCTGAACAGTTTGTTTAAGTGTGTGACCTGATACATGCAGTTTCGTTTAGTGCATTTTACTCTACGAACTTTCACTTTTTCGTATTGCTTGTTTGCGGAGTCTGTTTGTTAGTGATACGGGGAACTGCAAAACGACAAGCATTGATGTATGAACTATTAGATAGTTCGAAAAATAATTTCGTTTCTTACAAAAAAAACTGAAGAACGTTTGTTAATATTTGAAGTAAATTTTACTCAACGATGTACTCTCATTATCTTATTTCTTTTTTGCTGCTTTGAAATCCCCATTTCAGAGCAAGTCCTGTTCTTTATTTGCAAAACGATTTAATCAATTTTACATGAACAGCGAAATTACAACATGAATTTCTATTAAAAATCTATTATAGAACTTTAAGTGCATCGATTCCAGTGTCAAAAGAATTGAAAATACAGAGAGAGAGAGAGAGAGAGAGAGAGAGAGAGAACTGTTATTAACTCGCAATCATAATGAAAAGCATCGTACAGTTAATGTTAAACTATTTCGTTGAGTTTCCTCATTAATTTCCTAGAAATAAATCCGACCGATTAACAAAACTTTTAAAAAACTCTATCCACGTATTCAATACCAACTCAGGCTGCCAATTAACGAAAATTTTAAAGCTGCATAGTTTTAGCCATAAAACACGCTTTCGTACACGGTGTATAATTTTCTCTGTGACTGCAGCGAGCAAATAAAATATTGTTTTACTTGAAAATCATACTGCTCGAAATTCAGTTCGCAATTATCCTCATCGGAGCAGGTATCGCGAACAGTTTCAGACCGAATCGATTCAGGAACAAGTTGGCATACGATGCGAGTCGTTGCACGCAGTCAGCCAGAAGAATAAAACAAGCCCGAGGTCGGCGACGATGATAAAGAATAATAAAGTGACAAGAGAAAAATTGATGGTAAACAGCGAGACGCTTTGGACAGAGCACGATCGAGAATAACGACGATTATAATAGCAAGTTACGCGCGAAAAGTTTCGAACGATCTTGTTGCTTGAAAGCAGAGACATGTTGCGGACAGCTAGTGCTCCGCTCCGCTCTCCTTAACCACGTTATTCGCCTATCGGAGTTCCCGTGCAAAACTATGCGAATATTCTCGATTATCCGACGGGTTTGATGGAATTCCTATTTCGTGCACGGCGACGAGCATGTACTCGAATATCAGAACGGAGGCGAACAAAAAGCCCGGCGACTTTTCGCCGGTGTTTCCGGTTCCCATGATCGTTATACGTTTTGATTAGGGTTGCCGTCTATAAAATTGCGAACCCAGAACAAAAGGCAGAAAACCCTCGGATTTTTCCGCTGAAATCTGAACAGTTTTAACTACTTTTCAAACTGGATATTAGTGTTAATTCTTGGAAATTTCTCTGATTTATCCATTGCAATGAAATCGGCGAAAGGATCCTTGCAGCATTGACGTTGCGAGCCGGTAGGCTACGAAAATATTGCACTATTTTATTTGATGCAGTTGAACGCAGTCGGAACGCAGTCTCAGGGAACGCGGTATCAAATTCCTGCGACGAACAATAATTTTGCTGCATGACGGGTTATCGATGAGGCGTTCCAATACTTTCTGTGTCTACATAAGGCTTTTATCGAATCGCTTTCGATCGTTTCTGTAATGGAACATATTGAGTGAATGAAATCATTTGTTACCTGGAAATCGGGAAAGGATGCCGGTGAACGGTCGCTGCGCCGCGTAGAAGCCGCCAGTATTGGAATGCTTGTCGTTAAAAAGAATAATGAATAGACTGTAAATCTTTATGCAAATTCGCATTTCCGTCGACTGATTTACAACGACAGCGGGTCAAGATAGTCTCATTCCGTGGCTATTAATTCCTTAAAGGATCTTCTGGTTCGACGGTCGAAAATGTCGAATTTCTTTTCCGGTTTTTTTACGGTTCTACGTTCTGTAGGCTGATCTATAAATTGCAAATGCGAGAGCATTTTTCACAGTCAGAATCAGTGAAATATCATATAACATTTTTACAGGTGTCGACTAAAATTGTTGCGGTAGGAAATTATTAACTTAATTTGAGATTAACTACGATTCACTCAAATCTGGATTTAAATATCTCAAGAAATATTCAAGAATTAATTAGGAATCATCGAAAGAGAGTTTCTACAGGAGCAGAAACAGTTTTTGAAGTTTTCAATGTGCCGTTCTGAGTGCGACATATTTTATTTGAGAAAGTATTTGTCATTATAACATTCGTTTGTAGTTTGCACTAGCACTGTTCGCAGGATCCAATTTTTTAATGAATTAAAGTATAATATTATGTTCCTGGTTTAAATGTTATTTCTTCTATTGAACACTGTTCCAATTTTATTTGATCCTGTTTGCTCATTTTACTCCAGCTTTTCGTCACGCTCGCATAAATTCAGGATCATTTTATTCTGTTTCCTGCAACGCACGAATTTTTTTGCCACCACGTGGACAAAATTGTCTGCGTTTATTATCAGAACCAACACAGGTTTGAACAAAATTATCAGTTTGTTGCGAGAAAGTTTTGCATAATTTGCAAACTTTTGAGAACACACCACGTACCTTAAAATTGAACCTTAAAAATTACCTTTGTTTATAGGCAGCTTACATTGTAAATTTATTACGATAATCATATGTTAAGATAGTGAGACGTTATATATATATATATAATTTCATTATTGGTAATTAATTATCTGAAATCTTCAAAAGAAACGCTATACACGCATGTGTTGAATACTGGTGTTTTACAAACGTTACTTGAAATCGAAATTTATAACAAAATATATATTCTGGCATTTAGTTTAAATGTTTAGTTATGCCTTTAATGCATATGATGTAAATATAATGTTTTAAACATTGCGTATGTAACTGTACGTATAGTTTTATGAAACACAATAAATTAAACTTCGAATTTATAATTGCAATAATATTTTAAGAATGCCATATTCAGCAATTTTGTATTAAAATAATTTCTGTAAATTGCCTGTCCTCAAAAACTTATAGTCAAAATTCATAGTTATGTAACCAAAACCACACAAAAGATGAAGAAATGCTTATCAAAATAATGCATTCTTAAACATATTATGCTTTGCCCAAATTAATCATAATTATCGAATTAGAATTCCTCAAATTTGAGGATCCTTAATTAACCTTCGTACATTTGTCAGACAAATATTCATTTTTATTCTGCTCCGCGTTCCACGACAACCGTATCTCTCTAATTACGCTGTAATTTCGTGTATTCATTTAAAAATCAAATTACGAATGGAATCATTTTCAATGTAAAGTGAAAATGGTGAAATTTCACCGGCGGATCTTTTTCACATAATTATCTCCCAGAAACGGCCAACAATTTCGAAGCTTTTGAACAGTTATTTAATACATTGCAAAATTATTATCGTTTAAATAATGCAGTCCGAAGAACGCAGTTCATTGTTCTTCGTGCAAAGAAATCCCTTCTTCTCCGGGTAAAGAGGAGGGGAGGGGGAGGACAAGGTCAACAGGGCAATGGAGAGTCAGACTGTAAATCTTAAGAGGACCGTGAGGAACGACGACATCTTGTGCTTCGTTAAAACGTCTTATACGGATGGCGCGTACGTATTCCCCGCGAAATTTTCGCCGGATGAAAATTACGCGGATTCTCCACTCCAGTTAGTAATTACGCGCTCGCCAGTCGAGTTAACTCTGTAACCGTAAGTACTTGATATTGTAACCGGTATCAGGGGCTGACGGGGCGAACCGAGCCGTGAAATAACGTAATTTGACAAAAGAAAACGAACTTTAGGTACACCTCGTTCGACCCGCGAATTCGTCCCAGTTTTTCGCCGTCTGAAAATCTCCTCGTTTTGTTTCGCTCGCTCGCTCGCTCTTAACCAAATCGTCGATTTCCAAATTTATCCACCGTGTTTTTTCGCGAACACGCGTCTGCATTAGAACGTTTTCGCGTTCTGCTCTGGAAAACGCATTTACTCGCGTTCATTTTTTCGTTTAATTTTACTGTACACTTTACTGCGCGCACATCATTCACTTTTGTGATTATTGATAAGAGGACCACGTCGATTTCAAAGGATTCATATTAACAATTTATATCAACAATTATCCGCGGTATCGAGTCCCGGGGTTTTGAATAACTAGACCGCGAATGAACTAAGAACGGAAGTTCTGTAAAAATGTATTTCCTTCGTTAATGATTTCAGTAAGTTGCGAGCAATATTACAGTGTACAATCAATTCTTCCAATACAACGATTTCTGTCATAAATCCAATAATAACTGGATGACCTTTCAACGAGAGCTATTTAAATTTAACAAGAAAGAAACAAATTGTACTATCTCGACTGAGAATTGGGCGTACTAAAATAACCCATTAGTTACATACTCTCTAAAACAGACAAACCAATTTGTAACAACTGTGACTCTGAGTTTACAATTAAGCATATCCTAATAGAATGTCCAGTGTGCAATAATATCAGAAAAAAAGTAACAATGACCAATACCATCAAGAAATGTTTGGACAATTACGAACGAATAGCAAAAGTAATGTCATACTTCGAAGGAACCATATTGTTTATAACGAAATTATACAGAAACTTAAGAAACCTAGATTAAGAAAATGATGTAAAAATGTAAAGCAAAACTATTGTGTATATTACACTACATGTAATCCTACAAATTTTATTCCACAAGTGGTCGTTAATTGCTGTTAAGCAGATGCGACAATAAATAAATTAAATATAGAAAAAATTGTGAAAGATCGTACCAAAAGTTAGAATAAAAATTTGTCGAACTTTTTAAATTTGTACGTGGTTTATGTAGGAAAAGCTATTGGCAGCTCTCGTTCAATGATCGTTTCCACGAGCGATTAGGTGGTTGCCAGAATGCTATGCATTATCGACTCGGTTACCGGCCGATGGAGAAAAAAAATAGAACGCAAGATACTGCGCGGAACGTAGCAAGATAAATTCGCAGATTTTATAATACGTTGTTTTAATTGCTACCGAGCTATGGCGTCTACAATTCTGCCAAAATATTCGAATTCGACACCAATCTGTGTATGTCGCCAGTGTATGCGGCATATTCCATTTGCCGACTGTTCTACGGAATTCTCGATCGTGTTGCTCGTTACAAAGTTTGATTAAAATCGATAAAAAGTGCTACAATTTACGGAAAAATGTTTACGAAAATTTGAAATTGTTAATTATCCCGTGCGTTATTACTTTCCATTGAAAATTCCCATTTCCGTATGGAGCTTGCTTGTTAACGTACACGAACCAATGCAGGAACGAAAAAAACCAATTATTAAAATCAGAACGTAAATCATTTTTAATTTCATTGTATTCGTTACATCTGCCCATATTGTTGTCCTGTATCGAAAGGGATTTCATTCTGTTTCATTTCATAATCACTGTGACAAAAGTGTTCAATTCACTGACCTAGTTCCATGGTAATAAATAAATGGCGAAAAGTACTGTTTACGGAAAAAAAACTTTCAATCCTTACTCTGCTGGTTGTTACTTCTAAATCCCTTTAAACTTTCACGGGATTAAAAACATTCTGTTCGCAATGTGGACGCCGTATAAACCATCATTTACCGGGTTTCTCCAGTTCTCCAGAAAATTAAACGAGCTCGATATAGATATTCAAAAGATCGGAGATTATTGATTTTATTACTAGACTTTTCGGATTCAATTCTCGATTCAATAATAACAGTTCATTCATGTGCAGCTAATTTCCAGAGAATTCTGGTAAAATGCAAAAGAAGAATATTTCAAATATCATTTAAATCGTTAAATGCTGTCCATTTCGAACGAATTAATGTTTTAAATGAGATTTCTGCAAAAATTATTTCTGTTTCGATAATTCGAAATATAATGTGCAATATTTTAATCTTGCCGATGCACCAAATAAAGAGATGATAAAATGCAAAAAATTACAACGTTTATCTACTTCTTTCTTTCAGAATAATTATTTTTGTGTACATAACTCGGTTGAAAATATTTGAAGATAAAGAATACAAATCTTATAAACGTCGATTATTATACAACAAACGTATGATTTTTGTAATAAGATAGATTATTTATTAAATACTGTTTATCATCGCTACATGATATAATATTTTGCCCGGCACTCGTTGTCTCCTATTGAAGGGTGGCAGTGGGAGAGAAGCAGCAGTAGGTTTCAGTAAAAATTTTAATCCACGGACGCCGATGATGTTTAAATAAAGAAACTTCCATTGCTGTTATGCAAAACTCGTGTTTAAGGCGGCGAAAGTTTCGGGATATAAGAAGTATATAGAGCCGAAGCCAGGTGGTGAAGAGTGTGCTTGCTCAATATTTATGTACCGGAAGTTTGCGTTCAGTTACAACGGAATTTCTCCTTTTTTCCGTATTTTTTCCCCAAACTCGCTCGATTTCATGCTTATTAAATGAGCGAATCAATCATTCGCGTTTCGTCGATTTTGACAGAATTAATCAAATGAAACGAAACACTGCGTTGCTTAAAAGATACTTGTTTTATAAATGATACGATCACACGAATTATTAGTTAATTTGACGATGTCAAAGTAATCGAACCATGAATGTTAATCTAATTTAATCATTGTAAATCGAGAGTAGTAAATCATTACTTGAAAATATATATAGCTAATTTTAAGTTTAATTTCATGCTGTTTAATTTAACTTCAAATGAAATTGATAAAACTTCTTTATTTTCACATTTACGTTCGGCAATATTTCAGCGACAGATATTTCAACTTTTCCCTTAGATTTGCAGGTCAATATAGTAAATTTAATGCACTATAATATGCATGCGTTATATAACTGCATGCACAGCGAATTGAATTTAATAGCTTACTAAAAATGATCGTAAAATACAAACAAATCAGTTGCTCATGCTCTATTTTTAAAGAAACAGAAAATATGTCGACACTTTCCGCGAAAAATCGAGGATTCCGATTTCAAATTCGACCGAACGTGATTCGAATACTCGGGGAATATTCATAAACGGACAGAGTGGAAATAAAAATCTGATATATACGCCGCCAAAGCCAAATGATTTTTCTATTAAATATGACCTTCGAGATTCAGTGTTTTGGGACAGGACGGACGAATGTTCAGCCCGACTTCGGAAGAACGTACCGGAACTTCTGCGATTCCTTTGTTCGATTGATGTTCAATACGAGAAATGTGACGGCCGATACTTCACCTCGGCTGCGATATTCCTCGGGATAAATGTCGACGAAGATCGCGGACGAGTATTCGGGAGACAAATAGTCGAGCAGTGGGACTCCTATCCTTGGCGGATTGCGGATTCTATGAAATTCTATGAAATTTCACGGTCGCTAAGCTAAACTCCCTGCTGTCCGTTTGATTAACTATTGCGTTGCGCATAGTGGCGTAAGTGACATTTTCGAGAATTTTGACCTATTGCATGTATTAAAACGTAATCGAAACATGCCGAAATGCTAACACATCGACGGCCACGGCACAAACATCTCGAAATTTCCATAAAATTAAAGTATTTTATTCGGTGGAATAAAAATTGCACAGCAAAATATTAATTTTAGAAACTTAAATTTTAAATATACCTTATTCATAATATAAACAGGCTAAATTTGGTTAACCCTAGAAAGATAACCATATGACAACGTACGTAAAAGATAACCATACGCTTCAGAGGCGCATGCTTTTCTAAGGCGTCAATTTTATACTAACAATGGATATTTATTTAAGTTAATCTAGTCATTTTAAAGGTTTGGCATTATTGTAAAAATAAAATGCATTTATATTATATTTTTTTATATTTTAAGTAATTTTAAACTTAAATCACTAGACCTCTATGAAAAATTAACAAAAATCAACAGTCTTCGCAGGCGCCTCTGCGACGTAGTTTATCTTTCTCGGGTTAATAACATAATCATGATGCATTCTTCAAAAAGCTATGCTGAATCGATTTTTATAATTCAAATTTTCGCGAAGTATTAATATTAAATATGTAGTTTCGCGAAATATTAATTTATAAAAATAACGATTAGACATTTACTCTGATCGCTAACGAGTGTTATTGTAATATTTGTCGCGAGTAATATATACATGTTAAATAAACAAGTCATAAATGTAAAAATTTGTACTCATTTGTAATCTAATAATCGTAAATTAAAAAATTAGTGGCCCGTCAAGACAAGTGAAATATAACATTACTATGAATTAACTTAACTCTGAATTATCTCAACACTAAATTTGCTCAGTAAACAATACACGCATAACTAAGCAATAGCTTCGTTTTTTGCAACGAGAAGAACGTTACGTACGCGAGTAGTAGCAAAAACATGCAAACAGTTGCAGAGAAAGAAATTCATTTTCGCAATGCGATGGTCTCCGAATACCGTTAGATATGCCATTTTCAACGTCCATTGTTTAACGTTTAAACGCTTCTCTCGTATTCTTTATTAAATATGGAAGTACATAATTCCATGTGATCCCGTCGGTTGTGATTTATGGGTTTGACGGGAAACAGCACTCGACAAGAACATCTTGTCTGTGATATAAAACAAATCCATTTCAATTTTATTTCAATCTCTTGAACAACAGAATATCGTCACACTTCAATCTGTTAACGTAAAAGACATTTAATTAACATAGTTGCGTCCC
Source organism: Megalopta genalis (assembly GCF_051020955.1). Classification (NCBI taxonomy): domain Eukaryota; kingdom Metazoa; phylum Arthropoda; class Insecta; order Hymenoptera; family Halictidae; genus Megalopta; species Megalopta genalis. The sequence goes on from NC_135023.1 coordinate 14,713,291, forward strand.
CGCAGTAATCATCTGTATTTCCGTAAAAAGAAGAGAAAAATGTTCTTGTATGCAATAAAAGAACATTTAATATTTCATAAAAATTATCTATTAATGCAATATAATGGAAACTTGTACTATTTGTAGAGAAAGATCAAAATACCATCGAGTAACTAGTAAAATATGAGAGACAATTTGATGTTTACTGAAATATTTTTTAGTTTTTAGTTGCGCTAACATCTAAGATCGTGAGCGACATGTACATTAAAGTCTCCCTAATTAACGCTCAAATCGTATAACAAAAATGGACAATTTAGGAAGAGGAGATACAAATATTCGAGCCTTGCAGCTTGTTCTTATAGTTATCGATTTTATATATACTTTATAGTTATGTCCTTTTCGCAAATTGTCCATTTCTGTGCACAATCTAAGCGTCAATTAGGGAGAAATTTATTAATGCAATCTAATGGAAACTTGTACTATTTGTAGAGAAAGATCAAAATACCATCGAGTAACTAGTAAAATATGAGAGACAATTTGATGTTTACTGAAATATTTTTTAGTTTTTAGTTGCGCTAACATCTAAGATCGTGAGCGACATGTACATTGAAGTCTTCCTAATTAACGCTCAAATCATATAATAAAAATGGACAATTTAGGAAGAGGAGATACAAATATTCGAGCCTTGCAGCTTGTTCTTATAGTTATCGATTTTATATATACTTTATAGTTATTTCCTCTTCGCAAATTGTCCATCTCTGTGCACAATCTGAGCGTCAATTAGGGAGAAATTTATTAATGCAATCTAATGGAAACTTGTACTATTTGTAGAGAAAGATCAAAATACCATCGAGTAACTAGTAAAATATGAGAGACAATTTGATGTTTACTGAAATATTTTTTAGTTTTTAGTTGCGCTAACATCTAAGATCGTGAGCGACATGTACATTAAAGTCTCCCTAATTAACGCTCAAATCGTATAACAAAAATGGACAATTTAGGAAGAGGAGATACAAATATTCGAGCCTTGCAGCTTGTTCTTATAGTTATCGATTTTATATATACTTTATAGTTATGTCCTTTTCGCAAATTGTCCATTTCTGTGCACAATCTAAGCGTCAATTAGGGAGAAATTTATTAATGCAATCTAATGGAAACTTGTACTATTTGTAGAGAAAGATCAAAATACCATCGAGTAACTAGTAAAATATGAGAGACAATTTGATGTTTACTGAAATATTTTTTAGTTTTTAGTTGCGCTAACATCTAAGATCGTGAGCGACATGTACATTGAAGTCTTCCTAATTAACGCTCAAATCATATAATAAAAATGGACAATTTAGGAAGAGGAGATACAAATATTCGAGCCTTGCAGCTTGTTCTTATAGTTATCGATTTTATATATACTTTATAGTTATTTCCTCTTCGCAAATTGTCCATCTCTGTGCACAATCTGAGCGTCAATTAGGGAGAAATTTATTAATGCAATCTAATGGAAACTTGTACTATTTGTAGAGAAAGATCAAAATACCATCGAGTAACTAGTAAAATATGAGAGACAATTTGATGTTTACTGAAATATTTTTTAGTTTTTAGTTGCGCTAACATCTAAGATCGTGAGCGACATGTACATTAAAGTCTTCCTAATTAACGCTCAAATTGTATAACAAAAATGGACAATTTAGGAAGAGGAGATACAAATATTCGAGCCTTGCAGCTTGTTCTTATAGTTATCGATTTTATATATACTTTATAGTTATGTCCTCTTCGCAAATTGTCCATTTCTGTGCACAATCTAAGCGTCAATTAGGGAGAAATTTATTAATGCAATCTAATGGAAACTTGTACTATTTGTAGAGAAAAATCAAAATACCATCGAGTAACTAGTAAAATATAGGAGACAATTTGATGTTTACTGAAATATTTTTTAGTTTTTAGTTGCGCTAACATCTAAGATCGTGAGCGACATATACGTTAAAGTCTCCCTAATTAACGCTCAAATTGTATAACAAAAATGGACAATTTAGGAAGAGGAGATACAAATATTCGAGCCTTGCAGCTTGTTCTTATAGTTATCGATTTTATATATACTTTATAGTTATGTCCTCTTCGCAAATTGTCCATTTCTGTGCACAATCTGAGCGTCAATTAGGGAGATATTACTAGTATCGCTAGCTTTAAATTCCAAATTTTAGTAGAAATTTTGATTTCCCTATTTTCTCATCGAATATTTCGCGGGATCAACAATGCTCTTCTCTTTCGGTATCGCAGTTATTTTCTATCGATATCGTTGTTTCGTTCGTGCGGCAACAGCCTCGACAATTCGCGTTAACGTTTGATCCGGCAATTATTTAGTTCGATCGAGTGCCGTTTAAATACTCGACCGGAATAAATATCGTTGGTTATTCGCCGTCAGCTGGTTTATTCTATCCGATCTCCTCGAATACTTGACATTGAGGATCCGATTTCCTGTGATGCGCCCGTTTTGACAGATTAATGCCGGGAAACTGCGATACGCCGCAGACGAGCGAGACGAGGAATAAGGTCAACCTCGGTTCAACAGAAGCGAATGTAAACCGAGTTGCGCCGAATAAAGAATTCCGATATCGGTAATCGCCTAGACGCATTCCCGGTTAATACCGATGCATTGAACAGAGGCAGCGATAGCCTCCACAGTGACACCAATTACAGAGAACTACAGTTTCCCTGGCTTCCCTGCGGAGATTATAAAGTTGTTAAAGGCGAGCACGTTTTTTAATTGTTTTCTTTAAGCTCGCCCTGATTTCTGGAAGATGAAAGCGCAATATCACGAAATAACTGAGAGTTAAAATGCAGTTTTTGAAACGTTGTAGTGCTCGATGTATTCGGTTTTTGCAAAACTAATATCAGTTTTCCAAATAGATAGCTTACAAAGAAAAACTGGAATTACTTTCGCAACAATTCAATAGTTTCTAGAATTCTTACCTTATCGCGATAGATCACAATAGATCACAATAAATCACAATAACTATTCCAAAGAATTCTGTTAACTCGAAAGTTGCTTATAGGAGGAAGAATCTTTTTCTAACTACGAGATGTAAAGTCTTACACTTTAGATGTAAATGTATCGATCCTTTTGTAACTATTTTGCGTAATAATACATGTATTCATTGTTGATTTATTACATACATTTATATAGATCCAGCGTTATTTAAATTATCGCATAATTTTCATGAAGAAATTTAATTTAATTTGCATTAAGAGAAATTCACGACTGAAAAAATTCAAGAAAATCTTTGATCAAAATTCGTGCCTATAATTATTTATCAATCACGTTTCTTTTCACACACGCAGAGTTCTTCATATAGAAATACGAAATTCATACAGCAATCGATTGAAATGTTCACTTTGATTAAATGATTGATGAAAACGGTTAAAGGCATTATTCGTCGAAAAGTCGACGATTGAATTAATCGACCGATAAAATTAATTGTCGACTGAAACGGACAATTAATAATTGCTGATTATCGAATAATATTGAATGGATATTCTGATCCGTTAAGAATTGTCTTTATCATGTTTATTATTTCATTCTATTTTTGTAATCATTATATTTGTTCGTTAATTTGTAACGAACAATTAACAATACTATCTCAATAGTCAATAGTCGATTAATTTTTTGCCCAACTTCGCACGGGTTTATTATTATTTATATATTATATTACGGGTTATTTATTTATATATTTGTTCGCTTATTTGTAACGAACAATTAACAATATTATCTCAATAGTCAATAGTCGATTAATTTTTTGCCCAACTTCGCACGGGTTTATTATTATTTATATATTATATTACGGGTTATTTATTTATATATTTGTTCGTTAATTTGTAACGAACAATTAACAATACTATCTCAATAGTCAATAGTCGATTAATTTTTTGCCCAACTTCGCACGGGTTTATTATTATTTATATATTATATTACGGGTTATTTATTTATATATTTGTTCGCTAATTTGTAACGAACAATTAACAATACTATCTCAATAGTCAATAGTCGATTAATTTTTTGCCCAACTTCGCACGGGTTTATTATTATTTATATATTATATTACGGGTTATTTATTTATATATTTGTTCGTTAATTTGTAACGAACAATTAACAATACTATCTCAATAGTCAATAGTCGATTAATTTTTTGCCCAACTTCGCACGGGAGCAGTTTTTCCCGTTTCAAAGATCATTTTCCTGATATCGCGAAGTTGTAACTTGAAAGTTCTTTTTTTTGTGTGCGAACCCTGTGTGGACCACTTTTCCTCTTTTCAGTTGATCGGTTCACAAACGTCGCTTTTCAATCTTTCCGCCATGAAACCGCCGTTTTGTTCCGGCCACCGTTTCATTCGCATGTAAAATTCGGCCGAGAGGATTCACCCTGGTTCGAACAGCGGGAGCGTTCGAAATTTTTGCCAAAAGGAATCGTTTCTAATTCGCACGAGGTGCGTCCGTGTCGCATCTGCGTCGCATTCTAATGCACGCTCGGCGGTTCACGCGTCTACATAGAACTGGGAACGTGAGAAATTTTGCTAAAACAAAACCATGGTTCCAATATATGTATATATGTATATATCCTGGGCTGCACGGAATGTGGCACGCTATGGAGAAAATACGCCGGATACTTGGTTCCTCTTTTCCGATCGTTTCTCAGTGGTGTATTTGACTCTATTAGTCGAATATTAAATCATTTATTCCGATCGAAGTTGATAAAACTTATTTTCTGATCTTCTTGAATATACAAGGTGACCCAGTGTTTTCTCGCATAACTTCCCCAGCATATTCTACAAGTAAAAATAAGACAAAAATAGTGTGGATAAAATTTTGCGGAAAAAATCGAGACACCCTGTACATTCGAGTAATTTATAGCAATATTTTCTCATAAACTCGATTTCATAAAAGCCGAATAAAGAATTATCTATCTATTATTATAAACAGATAGAATGATTCATGACGAATTTTGATCGTTATTTGAATAAAATATTCGATTAAAATGACTTCATTCGATGTTTATTCGATAGCGTCGAGTAAACTTTTATTTTCGTCCATCTGTAATAACTATCAGAAAAATTGAAATAACTCGAACAATAATAAAGTTTTCGAACTGGACTTTTCACCGCTGCTTCTGCACGCGATGCTGAACAGAATTGGTTATGGATTTCTCAATTCGACAATTTATTCGTACAAAAAAATTTGTTCACCATGAAAAAAGAAGATGGTTGGGAAAATAATTTGCACGCGACTCGGACCAGCGTATGAAAAAAGCTGCATATTTACGAATGTGGAAAATTACCGGTAGTTGATTTTCGCCTGAATACCTCCCTTTAAGACACTCGGGGTGCACGGCAGAGGAAAGGTCCGAGCGATAAGAAAAAAGGAAAGACTCGTTGCGGGGACGAATGGCAAGTAGACGTGTAAAAAAGTTTGCCAGTCTACGCGTACAGTGAAACGCGGAAAGTTCGCGGGAAGTCCCGGAAAAGTTTCTGTTGGCGGCCAGAGGAAATCTTTCGCATAGTCGCGCCCCATACGCCCCTGTTGTCATTTCTTGCCGCTCTATTGGGGATGAACGGTTCGTGTATCGTCGCGTTTTGTGAACCCGCTGTCACCTGCTTAGAATACCTCGGGATGTTTCATTATTTGCCACGTGAACTTTTGATGCGGCCTGTGCGGCGCTGCCACTATGTGCCGAGTTTTAGAAAGTTTTTCGACTTTATTACACGGAAAGGTATAACAATACAATAGAGCTCGCTGCGGTAATGGTTCCGTAACTGCAACGCGTTCTCCTTGGTCCGTGACTGTGTTTTCCTGTTTTCGTTTCGCTGTCTGGAACGCCACTCGGTAATTGGTCAACCTTTTACGATGAAAAAATTTGAAATTTAAAGGAGGCAAAGTTCCACGGTTCTATCACTGTGCACTCGATGTACGGCACAGTTGCTATGTGCTCGCTGTATATTGGCGTCGTGATCAATAAAATATTTTTTTAGGATGATCGTCCCGTCCAGTATTGGGCGCAATTTTATTCGGATGACCGATAAGAGATGATATTCAATCGAATCAAAATTTATCTAGATCAATGTTTAGCCGAATCAAATTTTCTTCGAATAAGAATTTCTTCGTACGAGAATCCATACGAAAAATGTTCGTTATTGTGCTTCGTATCGTCCTTGATTTCTTTGATTGTTTCAAGCCAATCAAATTTGTTATCACATGTTTTTCTCTGATAAATACGTGAATCTTATTTTCTATGTACAGGCTGCATAAAATGAAATTGTTCTCGTCTTAATTATCTGAAACATATAAAAATTAACATTTTACATTAGACAAATAATGAAGTTCGCAATAAAATTCCTAAACGAATGATAACTTTGTAATAAACGTCATTGTGTAACTGCGTTACAGTACAAGCAAAATTAAATTATGCATTACTGAATCGTATTCACTGAAACACGGCGCACGAATTGATATTAAAGCTGTTGGAACAAACAGCAATAGAAGAGATCGGAGCAAGGATGTTATCTCTGATGAAAATAAAATGTCAATTTTGTTCATGATGGTAATAACATTTAACGTTAGAACTACGGAACCAATCAATCGTGCAAATTTCACCTACTCGTGCTTGTCGGAAATACGTAAAATCTTCAGTCTAGAAATACATTATTTAAATTGTTTACATCATTAGCGATATATTAGTTATATTACTGTTAATAATATATTATTTATATTATTTATATCATTTATATCATTTATATCATTTATATCATTTATAACATTTATATCATTTATATCATTTATATCATTTATATCATTTATATCATTTATATCATTTATATCATTTATATCATTTATATCATTTATATCATTTATATCATTTATATCATTTATATCATTTATATCATTTATATCATTTATATCATTTATATCATTTATATCATTTATAGAAATACATTATTTAAATTGTTTATATCATTAGCAATATATTAGTTGTATTACTGTGTTAATAATATATTATTTATATTATTTATATTATTTATATTATTTCTATCATTTCTATCATTTCTATCATTTATAAAAATACATTATTTAAATTGTTTATATCATTAGCGATATATTAGTTATATTACTGTTAATAATGTATTATTTATATTATTTATATTATTTATATCATTTATATAATTTCTATCATTTCTATCATTTATATCATTTATATAATTTCTATCATTTATATTATTTATATTATTAGCGATATATTATGTATCTCTAACAAACACGAGTATCAGTACCACATCAGTTTCGCTATAAAACGATTAAACGAAGAGCATTTCATTTGCCTCTCACTGAACTTGTAATGTCCCTTGAAATTGATGCGAAAAAAAGGTTATTTCACTGAAAGTCCCGTGATCGAGAAAACACCGAGAAAATCCGTCTCAAAAGTCCCCGAAGCGTATAAAATTACTGACAAATCCTCCTACTAATAATCGTTCGAACAAAAATCACAAGATAGATCGCCGTGTAAAAAACGTTCCGAACGTACGGGAGCGCGACGTTACCGCGGTATTTCCGGTGCATCTTTAAATCACCATCTTTCTCGCTGGAAATAAAATCTTGTCCATTCCTGGTGAAAAACAGCGTCCGCGGCCGGCGGGCATCAATCCGCATCCATGATCACCGTGAAACGGACAGTGACATACCGTTGAACGAGGCGCGGCGTGCAACGCCAGGTGACAGAGAGAATAGTCCGCGTGAGAGACGGTACACAGTGACTCGTATACAGTCACGAATGAGCGTAATTACACGCAACCTTTAATGATAGGCGCCATTACGAAGAAGAATTAGGCGTGAGCCTCCGCAGGACCGGTTCTACACACCGTATTCTAATAGAGGGCGCACATATAAACGGCGGATAATAAGTCACTTACACGAATCCTGGACCAGGAGGTTGGCTGCACGCCAGTTCTATTCGCGCTTCGGTTGTTCCGATCTATTCTATACCGTGCACGTCACACGCATGACGCTCTTAACTAAATTATGGACAAAGTAGTCCGATTTCCCGGTTTAAGGGGGCACTCGCAAAGTTCCGGCTCGGCCTGGTATATCTCCATACAGAATCGCACTCGCGCAAACTACCATCCCGATCGCTGACACCGTTTCGTTTCGTTTCGTTCGATTTCGTATACATCGGTGACGTTGATCGTCGACGCGACTCTGCCGTCGATCATTCACAATTAGTTTTATTTTTAGCGGTTTTCACCGGACCGACTCGGTCTAATTACAATAAATTCTCCGTAATCGACGCTCAGATTGTAGACAAAATACGGGACAATTTGGAAGAGGATGTACGATTGTTCGAGCTTTGCAGCTCGTTTTTTTTTTATTTACCGATCGTCAACAACTGTAAGAATCCTGATTAATCGAATAATAATACTGATCAATCCTAATGCGAATCCGTAGGAATAGTAGTGTTCTCAATAGAAATGGTATAAACAGGGTGTCCAGAAAGGTTGGAACCAGATGAAAAATGTTCGTATAAACTTATATCCGAAAATGCTTTATTGAAAAGATATAAGTTTTTCAAGATATTGTTTCCATTTTCGTATTCGGTTTCACTATTATTATTCCACTATCCTCTGCTATTACTATTATTGTTATTGAATTGAATTGAATGGTTATTGTTATTGAATTTCGTGTCGAACAATTAATAGGACGTCTCATGCTAAATAAACTCTAAATTAGATTACATTAAATGAAATTAAAATTGATCGTTTCATTAGCATTTACGAATGCGAAGAGCAGAACGAGGATTAAAAAATATCATTATTGTTAAACGAGCGAATATTAATTGTTTGCTCGACGCTTATTTACAAAGTTAGACAATATGTATAAACCGCGTAGACGCGACGGCGTAATTTAAATAATTCATGACGGCTCATTATCGTCTCATTCTTTAATCACTGTCTGGTTCATCTACATTTTTCCGGTTTGCGTTATTCAGAGAGCTGGGCATTATGAAATTATCCGAGCCGGAGCACGTATCACGAAATTATCCTGGTAAATCGAGCAGTGACAGTAATTATGTCACCGTCAGGCCGCGTCTATCTCAATTATCCGGTTACATTTCCAAATTTTCGTCCGGTTTAATGGCGCTGCTTAAATTTCTCCGGGAAATGCATTGAGCGCGCGGCCTTTCCCTCTTTCGTATCTCGGAGCAAATCGATGCTCATCGTACCAATTAATTTGCATCCGGAACCGTCAGTACCGGACGGATCAAATTAAAATTAGACCAGCCGAAAACTTCCATTACGCAAAGACGCGTGGTCAAGATACTTTAAATAGTCATTCATTAGTCGGATCCACCAGTCGCTTAGTTGCACAAACGCGGGGATGGATTATTTTTTACCTTTTTCACCTGTGCTAGATAATCCCAAACTAATTTTCCTGGCCTAATCAATCTTCACAGCGAAAAATTATTTACGCCACATTAATCATACTTCCCTGCGTTTTCGTTTTACCTTTCGATCAATTTCGAATTCTCTTTTTACTTGTACTTCGCCGTTAATTGTTCGCGTGATACGTTAAACAACTTGTTATGATACAACATAGGAGAAATTACTTATCACTTTGCATGAAATAATAATTATAGTATTTTTAATGATTTGTTCACAGGGTTCATGTATTTAGCGTTTATCGATCATCGAAGACGCTACAAAGAATTTCATTGATATTTAGAGAATCTGATGATAATGAATAATTCATATGAATTGCAAAATAATTTCTTATTATTAGAACTTCGTTCTACTCCAAAAATGGTATATACATATATACATATGGTATTAGTTTTCATTAAATATTAAGTAATTTATTAAATAATTAATAATTAATAATTTATCTGCTCACCAAGTTTTTGAGAAGCTATATTAAATAATCTCGTTTCTGTAATTTTCATAATTTCAGTCACTCTACTCAAAGTTATAAGTAATACTTTATATTTTTATTTTCCTCAATAAAAAATTTCTCGGTTTTCGGTAACACATTTATCTATTATTATAGAGTACATCGATGCAATATTAAACAAACTATAAAACTGTTACAAATCTGAATAATGTTGTAAAGAAGTCGTATAACGTTAATAATTTAATAATTCATTGTATTTTATAGTGCCAAAATTAAAAATCCTTTCAGATTTCTCTCCCAACGAAAGCAATATTTCATTGAGTGTACAACAACATATTTATAGTACAATTGTGTTTCTTACAATAATAATGATAACAACGTAGATTTGATAGAATACACACAAAGGTTGCTCGGTTAGAATGATTTCGTATATTTTAATAATCGAAAACGAGAATTCGTGCCCAGATGTTTACAGCATACGTTCGATCGATACAGATTCGGTGCATTAAAGTGTGCCCTGTAGTATTCAAGAATGTTTCCGTCGAATGTATAAATTTTCAACAGCGTAACTAACTAATTAACTTGATTGCACATAAAAACGAAGACTATAATACGCAAGATGAAATACAATCCAAATTATCGCATACAAAACTGTACAAACGTATAATGAAGGTAATAACGTAAAATTACCGTACAATTATGATAATGTGTCCAAATTTTCCATATGCTTGCAATGTACTTGGTGCAGAAATAACCGGGAGAACAAATTGACGGTATTTAGACACAGCAATTCGAATGGTAAATTAATTAATCGCATAATGCACATGCAAGAAAAAGTACAATCTAAAGGATTCTCGTTGCTCTCGCAGATACTAAGGACAAACAAATTATGCGAATAATTATTATTAATTAACTACGCCCGAAATAGTTAAGGCGAAGTTTGACAGCAACGTTTTGTGTGTTCCGACGTGCAGAGTGTACGATATCTTCGTTGGCTCATTGGATAAGAGGATGCCACAAATTCCGGACCCGTGATTTGGTATGTACCAGAATTCTGTGGAGTAATGCGTAAGATGCGAACATAATTTAGTAAATAGTCCTCTGCCCTTAAATTTGCAATTAGTAGTTAGCTATTTGCTTTCAACATTGTACAATCGATTCTGTATTCAATTATGCAGTGGGCATAAAAAGTATTCGGAAATTTTTTCGAACGATATAGCATTTTTAAAGCTGAATTAAATGGTTTAAAATTTTTAGAGGTGTTAGAGAGACTCTAAGGACAGTTAGAAGTTACTCTATAAGGGCAAAATATTTGTTTTTAATTTTGCTGTCACTTGGAATAACAAAAGAGAACTCAAAAATTACCATTTTTCATCTTTTTGGACTGAGCCTACAGCGAAAATTTAAAAATGCGTTTCGTAAACCTCGAATAATTTACATGCATGCTGAAAATTTCATCGAAATCGGTCGACGTATAGTCAGGTCACAACCACTGAAAAACGCAAAAATGTTTTTGGTTGAAAAACTGCAATTTTCACGAACCTGAAATATTAACAGCCCACAACAACATCCGCCGATTTCAAGCGAATTTTATTATTAATTTATTTCTTAAACAAAACGCCAGTACGAACATATAAAGCTATCTCCGACTCCTGTATCTATATGAAAAGAACAAAAGGAAGAGTACACTTTATTGTCACTGAACCATAGAATATGCTTTAACCTGTCGACTTCAGATCTTCATGCATAACGAAATCGAATAAATTGTATTAAATGTAAGTTAACAAGAAACGTACTTTTTCCTGAATAATTCGAATAAATTGAGGAAGAATGTTTTATTTTTATTTTATTTCTCGTGATAACTTTTATCATGAAGTACATAAAGTTCGTAGTCTATCGATCATTCTCTGATGCTTGTATAGTTAGGCTAAGTGAGTCAATTATTGTACTCCCCCCGATTACTGTGTCCTCACAATAATTTTATCTACATTTAAAAACAGCATTATTAAATTAAAGATATTTCAACGTGAAACATCAACATATAGCTGAAATGTTTTAAGAATTGCTATATAAGTAAGAAAAAACTAATTTGTCGGAAACACCGAACGTCACTTTAACGGGCACAGTGATTGATACACTTATCCTAGCAATGACCCCGATAAAAATGTGCCACCGATTTCGCGAGTCCTTAAAGTCCAGCTGGGCCGGCAGCCGTCATCCGCCCGTCCGTGTCTAGGGATCGCGTTTAAACGGACTTATTCGTTGCCCGCGAACCGCTCCGTGGTTCCATGTTCTCGGAGGATGCAACAGTGTTATCCGAGGCAGCATGTCGGCCGAAGTTTTCCAAACAGCGTTCCCCGACGAGCTCAGCTTTCTCCTCTGGGTGACAGTCGAGGACGTGCTGGATGTTGCTGTGGCTAACCGTGAGGCGGGAGAATTTTGTGGTTCCTCCGCGCGCGTCGGACCCTCGCGTCTGGTCCTTCGCCGATGTCCTGTGACCCGGTTCCCGGGGCTCTCGGCCCGCACAACAGTCGTCGCTCGCCTGTAATTATCCTCTGGCCGGTACTCCATAATTTTCTTTAATCACAGAAGCCCGTTTTCGGCGCCTAATACGACAAGTCGAAAGGATTCGGCGAACGTGCCCGATGCAGGCTAGACACGCTCCCTTCTCTCTCTCTCTTTCTCTCTCTCTGTCTCTGTCTCTCTATCTCCGCATCTCTCTGTCTCTATGTCTCTCTGTCTCTATGTCTCTTTGTCTCCCTGTCTCACTGTCTCTATACCTTTCCGTCTATCTTTACGTTAATCTCTCTCTCTCTCTCTCTCTCTCTCTCTCTCTCTCTCTCCATCCATCTCTACCACTCTCTCTTTGTATTTCTATCTACCACTCTATCTCTATATCTCTATATTTCTATGTTACTATATCACTATATCTCTACATCTCTATATCTCTATATTTCTATATCACTATATCTCTACATCTCTACATCTCTATGTCTCTATATCACTATGTCTCTATATTTCTATATTTCTATATCTCTATATCTCTATATCTCTATATCTCTATATCTCTATATCTCTATATCTCTATATCTCTATATTTCTATATCTCTATATTTCTATATCACTATATCTCTATATCTCTATATCTCTATGTCTCTATGTCTCCATATCACTATGTCTCTACATTTCTATATCTCTATATCTCTATATCACTATATCTCTACATCTCTATATCTCTATATCTCTATGTCTCTATATCACTATGTCTCTATATTTCTATATTTCTATATCTCTATATCTCTATATCTCTATATCTCTATATCTCTATATTTCTATATCACTATATCTCTATATCTCTATATCTCTATATCTCTATATCTCTATATCTCTATATCTCTATATCTCTATATCTCTATATCTCTATATCTCTACATCTCTATATCTCTACATCTCTATATCTCTATATTTCTATATCTCTATATTTCTATATTTCTATATCTCTATGTCTCTATATCTCTATATCTCTATATTTCTATATCTCTTTATTTCTATATCACTATATCTCTATATTTCTATATCTCTATGTCTCTATGTCTCTATATCTCTATATCTCTATATTTCCATGTCTCCATGTCTCTGTGCCTCTATGTCTCTATGTCTCTATATCCTCTATATCCTCTATATCCTCTATATTTTCTACATCCTCTATATCCTCCATATCCTCGATATTCTCCATGTCCGCTATATCCTCAATATCCTCTACATCCTACATATCCTCTATATCTCTATTTCTATCTCTCTATCTCTATCTATCTATCTGTCCATCTATCTATCAATCCATCTATCTGTCTTTATCTCCATCTCTATCGCTTTCTATCTCTGTCTGCCTCCCCATCTCCCTGCCTTTCTGGAGGCTATCGTATCTGTGGGCGTGCACCCCGCCCACCTCCAGAATGGGATGGGTTCCGGTTCCAAGGACAAAGTGCAACGGGCATGAAGCGAGCCCGGGGAGTGAGACGGCTGCCGGTGCCACCGGAAGAAGAGTGTTACAGAGGGAAACTGAGGAAAGAGGGAAACCAACGGGCGGGGTCGATGCTAAAAAGTGAGAAGGTACGTGGAACGGGTTGGTCGGGGAGATCCAGAACTTCGCACCGCTGCTGCTACTGCTACTGCTACTGCTACTGCTACTGCTACTGCCACGGCTACTGATGTTGCTACTGCTGGCTGGACCGAATTAGAGCGCCAAGACCGATGTGGGTGCGAAGTCGTAGGGTGTGTGCGAGTCTGCACGAGTCGTGGGCGTTTCGTGGATGCGAGAATTACCCGCGTGAATAACTATCCCTACGCTCGGAACAAGTATTTCTTGAAAACTGTGTTGTTCTCGTCACCGGGTTTTCAAATATTTTGCCAGTATTCTTGTCGGTTTTGTTTAGATGTCGCGTTAGTGTTGTGTCACCGATGATCGATGCAATGTATCAGTGTCGTGTCAATTATCTACTAGATAATTAAAAGTTCTTTTTAATAATATTGTTGATAATCTTAACGTTCATATTAGTATTTATTTTTATGTTAATTAATATTGAAAATATTATTTATTTATTAAATTATATTATATTAAGTACTAGTAATAAATTATATTATATGATGCTAATAATGTTAATATTATCAATGTGAATAATTAAATATAATACTAATGTTATTGGTATGATTAATAAAATAAAATGTGGATATTATTAATATGATTCATAAAGTAAATATGAATATTAGTATCATATAACATTTTATATAATATTTAATAGCTTTTATATATACAATATATATATTATATATATTATAAATAAACATAATATTAAAATAAATATCAATATTATTATATAGAATTATTAAATAATTCGATGTTGAAAAATTAATATTAATAATATTAATATTAATATATATATATATATATATATATATATATATATATATATATATATTTTATGTCACTTATTTGTAATTCAAATTTTATTGTTAATGATTCTCGGACATAAGTGCGCAATATCAAATTAAGAAGAAAAATACAATGCGTTAAAATATATTGTATCAAGAGACGTAGACAAATCTTGGATAATAGAACGGAAACTAGTATTTATCATAATAATTGTAATACACGAAGAAAGATCAGACCAATATTTGACGTCCGAGTGTACACGTTGATAGAACAGAAAACTTGAGCAAAGGAATTACACGAAGGGAAGAATTTCCATCTTGGAAAGCGGTACGTTTTCTAATTTGCTTTAAATCTATTCGGCTTTAAAGGAGTTCTTCTCAGGGACTCATGCAATTACAGTTCGGAGAATCTTCTTCGTGGCAGGCTGAATTCATGCTCCATTTAGAACTTATTTCATTAGACACTTATACCACGATATTATTTTAATCACTAATTATGGTTATATAACTGTATTCTGCTCATTGATATCGCTAACTCCCTTTTATTCTGGAAGTTGCGAGTTTAAGATTCGTGAACTTTCACAGCATGATACTCTGACAGTCCAAATCTATTACTTGGATCTGCATTATGAAAATTATTTTGCAAGTTATCGTTCGAATTTGAAGATGCCATTATTTTTTTTATAACAGAGAGCAATCAGCGTAAATTCATTAACCTTAAAATTTAGATAAATAAGGATTTTGCAAATTAGCTGTAAAAGATAACAATACCATTTTTATAATTTTTATTATAATTTAGTAACAGAAAATTAATATTAATATTTAATTATTTTATTTAATCTTCTTTATACGTATTGTTTTATCGTTTTTGATATTTTGTTTGATATAGGTGCTGTTATCTACTGTTTATTTGTGAAGAAATCGATTGTATTAATTTATCTCCCATTTTAATGGCCGGAATCTTTCTGGACACCCTGTATACTCCATACTTCGATCTCTTTATTGAAAAAGTTTCCTCTTCTACCATCGTTATTAAGAAATTCTTCGTCAATTTTGCTTACGTAAGTGTCTTAAAGCATTGTTACACGAATCAAGAAAATGTGCAAATTAAATTCGTAGGAATATTCTTTATTAATAAACAACGAGTACAATATTTTTCAAAATAGTGACTTACCTTCGCGGGGCGTGTTGTGTACCGAGAAAGAAAAGTGCAATTGAACTTCCATAAAATAGTAACATGCTCGGAGAAGTTTCCTTTTCATATCTAATAAAAAGTTTTTATCCAATTTCCCGAAGTTACCACACTTACGCCTTCTCCGGTGAACTTTATCCTGAAAACTCACCCAGAGTGGTCAGAGATGCGTAACTAAAATTTTAAGAATCATTTAACAGCACGTTATGCGTTCGCAGTGGCTTCTTCGGCAAGTTTTCTCATTTCTTTCAATTTATTCGTTGCATCATTTTTTAATTCTCTTCGATGCTTGTCCCAAACGAACTATTATTAAGTTAACAACGCTGCTAACAATCAGATCTTCTTACAAAATAATGTCCTTTTAAAACGTGGCATTACATTCTCGAAAACGAACGCAAACCATGGAAAATTAGACGACAAACATTTCTCGACGCCTAGCAATTTTTCTTAAATATTTAAAGCCGTGACAGATCACTTTACAAATCATGATTCATCTTTATAACAATACTGATCGCTAGACCGCAGGTTTTAATAAAAAATAAAATTGTCTGCGTTAACTGCAAGACTATACATATAGACATCTATTTCTTTTCCCAATAACTTCGATGTGTCGAACACAATGATACATTAGCATCTAAAAATTGTTTAAAAGCTTTTAATATTTTCAATTCGATCTACACATTTTTGTCACAAATCCATCAAAATCCACAGTCTGCTGATTATATTCGGTACACGTTGAATCTACGATCAGCACGAAAAGGTTGCAGAAAGTGAAGGAAGCTTGTAAAAATTAAGATAAAACGCGGCATACTTTAAACACAAGATAACAAATTAGAAACCGGACTATAAGTAATACAGAGGACACGGAAGAATGGGAAATGTAAATGTTCGAGTACACGGCACGCCATCTTCAAATATTTGATACCATTGTACGATTATACAGTGTGCATATAATGGCTGTTAAACTGACGGATGAATTTTTCGTGGGTGCCGCGCGCGGAATGAAAATTTGAAGTAATTAACAGCGGGATTGCTCCCCCGCGACTTCGGCCGGAACAATTAGTTCTTACTGCTGCTGCGGAGACACCGTATATAGAATTATAATTGGCAAATGCAAATGGTTATATCGAATGGGAGCTTCCCGCTACCCTGACATTAATTCCATTTGCTCGAAACACGAAGTGCATCGATGACATCTGCACACTAGTGTTACGACGAGGCTGCTGTAGCAGCAACAGTTTCTGCAACCGGAACACCACGATTATCCGGGACATCTAACGTCAACCACTTTCTACTGACGTGGTTCCTGCGATAATGGAACGTGTGCGAAAGTTTCGATTTCGGGATCGTGGTCCCACCAATTCAGAACCGAAAATGATGCCGCCTGCCGTGGAAACCGTTTGCTCGGTGAATAAAGCCTTTTGATTTCGTCTCGATTTCTGTATCCTTCGATACCTTCGATATCGACGAAATAAATTAATCATTTTCAGAAGAAGGAAATAGAAACTGTCAATATCGAGTGCTTTGTCCTGTGACATCCTGATTAGACAAGCATTATTTCTGGAGCCGTTTTAATAGAATTATTAACAGAGATTTCATTTCATTAACTCAAATCGATAAATAATTGCACGAAATATTCTGCATACACGTGTGTTTTGTGAACTAATCGGCTTTAGTATGTATAGATAATATTTTATTTGTTTATGACTCTTACGCTTGTCGTTTGTCGTTATTATTAATCAGTTTAAAAAAAATTCATAGGAGAAATAAATATATTTTGAGAGAATTTTATATATATATGTAGAAAAACTATATCTAAAAACTATATCTAATAATATAAAATTATATATTTAATTATATATAATAATTATATGATAATAATAATATAATAATATAATAATAATTATATTATTATAATAATATAATAATATAATAATAATAATTATATTATATATAATAATTTAAAATTATATATCTATATATAAAAACTATATCTAACAGTAGTAAGTCAGTTTAATATCTATAATTTAATAGCTAACATGGATATTATAGCACATTACCCTAGAAAGAATAAGATTTACCTACAATATTACACAATAAATACTTCAATTTTACCCCAATTTTACATGAATTTAAACCGTAAGATTATTTAGAATCGATTTTAGATCAATTTACAATCACAAATGTTCGTCATTCCAATGCGAACTTTATGCATCTCTAATCAAAATGGGCGCGAGATATTTAAAACAATGAAAATATGAAAAGAATTCAAGGACTCGAATGAAAGAAATTTTTGTTCCACTCGTTTTCATTGCAATCGTGAAGATAATTTTTATTTAGCAGAAAGATCTTTTATTTAGCACAAGTATCCATCTGCTTTAACGAATTTATACGATATTAACGTATCGTTTTCGACATCATTTATTTTTTCTTTTTAATTATAAATTCGATCTATTCGTCCAGTTCTGGCAAAAGTTAATGACCGGATGCATAAAGGTGTGCTCGTGTTTCGAATCAAAGAACAAATAGGCGTAAGGACAGAAATATTAGCGGACCAAAATTGATGAAACCTTCGAATGAACGCACGTGCGAAGAACGATGCATCATCGCCGTGACATTGCAGCGCATCGCTGGCCAGAATTCGTAATGATATATGCGTGCGAATGTCAAGTTTACGTCTGCGAAAATGCGATTTGCTGAAATTAACACGCACCGTCAAGCGGCCGATGGGGAACACGGGGAAAAAATTCCAGGCGGAGGGAATGCAAAAAAAGAAAAAGAAAAATAAAAAAAATACCTCGGCTCGGCTTACGGAATTTCGATGGGAATTTATGCGATTACGATAAGGGGACGGAACAGTGAGCATTATGATCGGAAAGTTGCGGGAAGTTGTGCAAACAGAACAGTTGCGATAACCGAAGAATTATAGAAACTCATTGCGAAAGTGGAAGTTCGGTTAGTGAACTTTGTGGCCGTTGTGGCCGCAGATAGGTGTACTTTCTGCTATTTGTTCAAAGCGCCAGACACCGTTTTACCGCTGCTCAAGATAAAATCTATTTCGACTCTTCTTCATGCTACTTTCATGTAATTTTAAACAGGCGGCGGCTACGCCCGGGTGAACACTCGTTTTCGTATGCAGATTGTTTGAATAAGAAATTTTTCACTCAGCAGGATCATTTTCGTTCGAACGATTCCATACATTGCAATGCTCCGCAAAACGCTGCATTAACATAGCAAGTTTAACAATAGCGAACGCTGTCTGTCGCCACGAAAGTTTAGAACTTTGAGAATGTATTGATTTTATATCGCGTCGGAATAGCATTCGAACGGAGGATCTTTCCGACGAAAAATGCATGTTACAATCCACTATGCTTAGGATCAGTATAACTAGATACATTGGTTTTTCTATAGATTTTAATTACTATACTAGGTTTAAAACAGTTCTCTGTTAACCGGTCAACTGTTGCGATCTGTTTGAGAAGAATGTACCCAAAATGTGCAACAAAAAGTTAGCTACATACAGTTTTTTCGTGATAATTGTTTATACTTTGTTTTATTTGTTCGTTTTATTTCGTATTAGCTTCAAAATGTTCATAAGATCTTCAAATTTACGAATGGATTTCAGTTCTTACTAAAATCGCAATTTGAACAGCAAATTTTTACAAATGACGAGTATACTCGTCATAACGCAAAGATGGTGTCATTTCTGCATGACGAGTTTACTCGTCAAAAACTGGTTGACCAGTTACATAGCTGTTGTTGACGAATACACTCGTCATGGCACAAAATGTTGCCATTTCTTCGTGACGAGTATACTCGTCGAAAACGTTAAGAAGGATATACGTATATTCAATAGAACTACGATTACTCGAATTCAAAATTGATATTTGATTTCCTTTTATTTCCGATAAATTATTAATACAAAATTCATCGTTACCTCGAATAGCCAAACACTTAAATAATAATGATATTCTATATTATTCTTATATTATTCAAGATCATGTAAAAGCGTTGTGTTTAAACAGAATACGAAGAAAATCAAGCATATACAGTATAATTACAGTAACTCGCACACTTTTCGAAGAGAACGAAACCGCAGACTGAATAATTTAGCGCGGCTAAAGAGTGCACGCATACGTAGAAATTTCTGTAGTCCAGAATTTCTGTGTTTACGTTGGAGAGAAAGTTAATGGCTTCTGAAATTTTCTGGAATACGGATATCTCTAAGCGCACACAATCAAACGGGCTGCGAACATGATCCCACGTTAGACCTCGCGCGAAAAAAGCAAGGTTCACGGAAACGACCGACTTCCCGACAAGAGCCGGCTGCATTCGACCAGAGGACCGAAACTAATGGATTTATCTTCCTCTTAAGCGTGTTCCCGTCGAGGAGGTGTGTAAGAATAACACGCACGTGGCCCCGCGTAAATTGCACGACACACCGACTTTTCTCTCTCTCTCTCTCTCTCTCTCTCCCTCTCTCTCTCTCTCTCTCTCTCTCCCTCTCTCTCTCTCTCTCTCTCTCTCTCTCCCTCTCTTTCTCTCTCGGTCCCTTTTTCTCGACGGTTCCCTCTTTGCAAGGAGAAACTAATTAGCATCACTTAGGTGGGTCCTGGCTGGCCACACAAGGCTTAATCAAACCTCAAAGTATTCCGTGGCCGGACCTCGTTCCAAGGGGACGACGTATCTATCCGTAGACAGACCTTAAACTCTTCTCTACCGTCTGTACAATTTCCCTTTCGCGAGGGGAATGCAGTTCTCTGTGCCGGCAAAAATGCATTCGAGGCTCGGGCCAACGCTCGCGAAATTTCGGACCGCGATCGTGCACTCGATGAGGATGCAGAGGTGCTTCGCTTCAAAAGGAAGGAACGATTGTTAATTAAGCCGTTCTGATTCGACTCTTTTACACACGCGCTGGAGCCAACAACGATTTTAAGTTGAAATTACAGAATAATTTGGAGATTTTTGAAGGAACTCGATTTTATTTAGAAATATCTTTAAAAATGGTGAGTGTATAAATACTTTCATAAATACTATCGTACAGCGTATTCAATAAAGTTTAAGATTTACTAGTTGTTACAAAGTTCCTTAATATCTGACATGTTATTGGTCCCAAATATGAGAACTTTGGTAGCTTTTATTACAGTCCAAAACGAAGAAAGACAATTTCCATAAAACCGCTGGGAAAAAATGTATTGAAAGTAACAGTTCAACAGATGATAGAGAAGAAATATAATCGATTAGAAAATCGACGAATGTGATTATGAAGAATACTACGACGCAGAATGTATGTCCTGCACAGGTCCACGCAGACTACGATGCCGAAGAAATAAACTTTACATTCCCAATGCGTGAAAGGGGGCTAAAAAACTAACAATGACATTCAAAACTAAACTAGAACTAATATCACGGATACTTTTATCAAATCTGTGAATTCGCATACTTTTAATTTTCCCTTAATTACGAAGAAGCATATTATAAAAAATACATACTTTAGTTTCTATAAGTGCGCCAAGTTTCAACAAAACGTCGTAACTAAAATTTAATAAAATGCAGTAGGACTTCAGATTTTAATAAAAAAAAATAACGAACTTTATAAAATCGCAAATATAATTACAAATTTATGAAATTATGAAGAAAGAATGGGTCTTATGATGGACATCTTCACCCTATCCATTTTCAAGACATCGCCAAAAAAAAGGGAAAAAATGTGATCGTCCTTACATGGCGGTGAAGATTTTCGTCAAAATCGAACGGAGCTGTTCGCCGCGGTTGAATGCGATCGTTTCACGCACAAATTACCATCGCAAGACGGGGTCAAAGGTCCTAACTACGTGGCCCGGTCGGCCTCCGCGACGACAGTTTGAATGCGGGGGCCTGAAGGACGGGATAAAAGATCCAAGATCCACCGCGCTGGAGCAAAACGAATTCTACAATGGCCGGGACAGGAGGGGGTCCGAGGGGAATACGCCAACGCACCCATACAATCGTCGCCTAGAGAGGGTAGATCCTGAAGGAAGTGGTGCGGCGGCGGCTCTCGGCGGGCCCGCGTTTAATGAAAGAAGCGCGTTAATTAACAGTCGCTCCCGATCGCGATATAGGTGGCCGACTATAAAGATAACAGTGTACGTCAGTGCAACGGGGGTGCTTCCTTCGTGGCTAAATGGGCGGCAGCTACGCAGCGCTTGTTGTTCGAGTAGTCGCGGCGCCATATCCGACGACGAAGTCCTGCGACAGCATCAGGACTGGGATGTCGGTTGTTGTTGTTATCTCGAGCTGTTTCCTGGTAATTGTCCTCCCTCTTAGCGGTACGAGCCGCGGCGGCCTGTTATCTAGTGAATAATTCAATAAACTACCCGCGGAGTTTGTAAAGCGAAAATTTCACGGTTTAAGGGTGAAAAACAATGGCCCGCCCGGGCCACCGCGGTCCCACGGTCACCCCGGATGCCTACGGATCTCCGCCGTTTGACAAGAATCAGTCTTATCTACCCTCTTCGTCGAGCGTCTTCTTCGCGGTTCCTTCCAGTCTCCTTCGTTCTTGCGGCAGAGCTCGATCTGCTCGCACCGATCCCAGGGTCAAGCGTAACCCGGAATTCAATTTCCACGCGTTCTCGCTGCCCTCGACAAGCAGGCTGCGTTCCAGTTTTCCAGCACAGGCGTAAACTTTGTTCCAGAGCTCGAATCGATGTTAGCAATAATTAGGCTACGGATATTTCTGCGAAATCGAAGTGATCTGCATTCGAGGAATTGGAGCCGTTTTGGAATTTCTTGCTTTCTTTAATTTGTTTCGTCTAATGAGAGTAGATGAATAAAAGATAAAGACTTAACGAATGAAATTTTATTCGCCACTGTCGAATGTATATTCAATCGAATAAACATTTATCTAGATAAAAACTTATCCGAATAAGATTTTATCCGAATAGGATTTTATTCGAATAAGATTTCATTCGAATAAGATTTTATTCTAATAAGAATTTATTCGTGCAGGAATTCGTACAGAAAATAATTAATTTCAATGAAAATGGTAGAGTATAAAGTGTTTTTTCATAGTTCGTCGATTTGTTTCTCCCATATTACTTATACGAATTATTCGAATAATAATTTTTGGAATTACATTCGATAGAACAGATAGAATAATTTATGAGGAATAACGAGATTGCATTTGTTAAAACGTATGGTACGTGATTTTCTACAAGTGGGTCATTTATTCTTACATGGTAGTTTGAGAATTCTCAGCCCAATGAATTAATTGCATTTGTGGGATCAATATCATCGATTTTAGTGACGAATAATTTAGAGGCTTTTCAGGAGCTGATAGTGTGAATTATTTTAAGGATCGCTGTTTCATAATTATTCTATTCGCGATGCTGTAAAGTACCTATTTTAAAATCACGGATTTAAAGTATAAAATTGAGAAACTAAGTAAAAAGACGTCATTGATTAATTTGTCTTCATTTATTAGAATTTCCGCAGATAATTACATTTCCTCCCGTCTGTCTGGTCTTTCATTTGATATCTCCCGCGGACCTGACGTTACTTTCTACGAAAATAGTGCGGAATCTAATTTTGTTAAAATAATTTGTACAATTTTGCTTGTTCATTAGATGATCACTCTCAGTTATTATTATCGGTCAAATAACTTGGCAACCAAAAAAGAATTCGAAACAATTTTAACGATATCTGTTCACTTCAGCAACACGTACAAAATTTCCATACGTACGAAATATCCAATGGAAAAGCGGCCATCGGTAAAACCAACCACCGCAGATCGGCATTAATGATCTACGACTGTCGAATTCAGTGAAATATGATTTTGAATGGTGGTTTGAAAACGATACGTTTTGATTTTTGCCATACAGACATTTCGTTATCAATTTTTCGATATATTCAATAATATTGATGTACTCAAGAACTTCAATTAAACTCTTATTACTCTTATTAAACTGCTAACAGCAAATTTCATAATTAGCAAGAGAGCGATTTTTTTTCAGTAATAAATTTCATTGCGTTTTCTGGTACAATATGTCTCTACGATCAATCTGAACCTAGATGTAAACACTGTGATATTTAGTAAATTACTGGACGACGACAATAAATTTGTAATATTACCAAAATTGCAATGTCCATTAAAATATACCAAGTTGTAATAATAATAATTATAATTATTTTGATTTATAATAAATAATAATAATTATTTTGACCATGTCTACCCCATCGTATAAAACTTTCAAGAGCATAAAGCTTTTTAAAATATGCACACAGAACAAAGAACTACTCTTTTCATAGCTAAATTACTAAAGACCTAATGTAATTCTTATAAAAACCATAATTTCAAGAATTCAAAAGCAGAATCAATTCGATAAATTTAGACGTTTAATACTTACCTACTTTCATTGCCCTCGTTTGAAACAATGATAGGGGGAAAATGTTCGCTGCACCGAAATTTATTTACATTACGTTATCTCCTATATTATACAAGTTTCGTGCAAGAAATGCTCGCTGGATCGTGCTCCATTCCCCTTTGTATCGTAGAATAATTATTCGTAACGCTCGAAACACGGTGTTCAAAATGCAAACGGAAAATGTGAACAGTGTCGCGAACTATGTTAAAAGTTGATAACACACCGCGAGAAATTTCTAACCGAATCAATGTTTCAATGTTTGCTGTACATAGTTCGCGGAGTCCAGTAGTCTATAACCTGTTAATGGATACGGACTAAGTAAACGTTATCGGTCAACAGAATCATACTGGAACCAATGAATACAAAGCGAAGAGAACAGTTATCAGTTAATAAACCTAATTGCTGAGTAGTTCGGCGAAACCAAATAGAATCTTTCCATGTGCAAACTCGCGCGGGGGATAGTTTGTGGACGTAATATAGATACAATTTGCATTAGCCTGTTTACTTTGAAAAGCGACTGTAAATTATTCATACGATGCACCGTACACAAGCACTGTTGCATTAATTCATAATCTATCCGATTTCAGCCAGGTAAAAATAGATCGGTAAGTGATTACGCGATTTCGTGGACTGCGTATGTTCATGCGAATTTTTATAGGTACATTTAAGCAAAACGACTGTTATCGTTTTTAGAATCGTTTTAGAATTGTTTCGAATAATTATTTATCTAAGATAATTGTGCGAATGAATTCTTTTTAGTCGAATATTTTATTCGAATAACAATTATTGATGTATTTATTCGAACATATTATTCGCATAATTCTTAATTCGACTAAGTTATGCGGACAAAGATTGTAAGAATTATACGAATAACAATGCGAATGATTGTTGACTGCGTTTCTCTTCGTTGTAAATTATTCCATGTTTTTATTAGTCATGAATTATTCCATATTTTTGTTCGTCATAAATTATTCCATATTTTTGTTCGTCATAAATTATTCCATGTATTTATTGGGATAAATTATTCGCATCATTCTTTATTCGCGTTCGGGTAAAGGGATTTAACCAAGCAAAGGAAAAAAAACGTGCCGAGTTTACATTCGTTTACGTTCGCGATGCCTAGATGTTCACGTAATTTGGAGTTACGATCTACGGTTGTTCAGATAATAGGAGTTCAGCGGAAGTTCACTACATCGGGCATCGCCCAAAATTTCGTTCGAACAAATGGAGTTCGGATAAGTATTGTTCTACTGTAACTGCGATATATTAATAACTTCGAAATATTAGAAACTTCAAAATATTAATAATTTTGAAATATTAATAACTTTGAAATATTAATAACTTTGAAATATTAATAACTTTGAAATATTAATAACTTTAAAATATTAGTAACTTCGAAATATTAATTTGAAATACTAATTTGAAATATTAACAACTTAGAATAAGTCAAACAACTGGTCAGTAAGAAGAACGTAGTGACGAACGAATGATCGTGTACTCCACTTTCTCAATTCCGTTTCCCGAATAAAACTAAATTATTCGTCTCCTGAAAATTCGCCATCGCAGCACGCGGCATTCTCTAATTTGCGGGGTACAGTATCGTAATTTGAGAATGTTCATTTTACGAAGCAACGACATCGGGCGGCGGGCGTCCCTTTACAGCGCGGAGCGATTTATTATAACAAGTATCACCTGTCGCAATTACGCAATTACGGATTCCTCGTAATACTTTGCGACCCAAGGAGACACAGATTGGAGATTAGTAAGACAAAATTAATAGGACGCTGGCTGACAGGAGAATACTACGATCCACCTGGGGCCATCGTTGCTCGTCCGTTCACCAGCTAGTAGTATGTGTGCTTCGCGTTCGCGTCGGCGAGCGGGAAAGTGATTTTTAAATAATTCTCGCGGCGTCATAGCAATTCTGAATTATTCAAGGTAACTCAGTGTGGCGTCGCTGTCGAAAATATCGACCTGTCTGCCAGCTCTGCCGACGTATAATCGAGTGTATGCACGGAAATAATTAACGACCGAACTTGCATGAAAGTCGGCAACGCGATTGTTGCTGCCGCGAAAAAACGGAACCAAAGAATCCGTCGGAGAACGAGGCTTGTTTGTTCGACGGCCAACAATGAGTCGTTAATCTTTTCACTTTCCCATTCGCTTTGCGTTGACTGTAATAAACACAGTATGCCGGTGAGTTACATAGATGTAACACTGAAAATAATTACGTTCACGATTGCTCTTATTTCAAGCGAGATGCTGGGCAGCCAAGCGACATTTATACACGTTAATTGCGCTAGTTCGTGAACCTTATAATTTATAGACATGAAAAGTAATGTATTGTATTATTCGACAATGTTTCATATGCAAGTTAAAGATAAGTTAAAAACCATGTGTGAGGTGGCGAAGTAATAGAAGAACAAATAAATTAATGTTCAAGGAATTATCGAGACATTCATCTCAGAAACAAAGAATTCAACAAGCAGTATAGTTAGAATTATATTAGAAAAAAGATACTGGAATTATATTATAAGAAAATATTATTGAATTTTGTATATACAGTAAATTCTTCCTAATTTTTCTTCAGCTTGCAAACAGAAATGAACGATTTGAGAAAAGGAGATACGATTATTCGAGCCTTCTCTTTATAATTGTTGACAATCGGCAACTATAAAAATGAGCTGCGAGGCTCGAATAATTGTATTTATCATATTTATAGAAAAAAATAGAATTTCGTATTTATCGAATTTATAGAAAAAAATCGTATTTACCCCTTCCCAAATTGTCCATTTTTTATTATACGCTGAAGGAAAATTGGGGACAATTTATAGTATTTTGTAATTTTCATTTTTATCAAAAAGTATATCAACTATGCTGGACATTGTCCTTTGCAGGAAATAATTAAATCTTTCCGCGTACAGAAATACCTTCATGCTGAAAAATATGGGATCATAAAGACAAACAATCGCCTGGAATGCATTAGCGAATGAAATGCGAATAGATCGGGTATTCAAATACTCCGAGGAAATTCGTCTAATTGGAGGAAATCACTGTTAATTGATTGAATAGTTTGGAGCAGGATCGTATGATAGAAACTGCGTGTACTGTCGCGCAAAGCACTTACAATGTAAAAGTGTATAAACCGGTACTATATTCAGCGAGTTCCACCGAACCAAGGTGTACGTTATCGGGGTTCCTATATATCATTTTATATTCGAGAAATATCATAGAACACGAGCGAACAAGAATTCTCCGGAGGCACGTAACAAGCATTCTACGCAATTTCAATTCCGAACATAGCCGATCTTCTGCAACTCTCAGATATAAACTTTTGCGCAATTACATCCGCGGTTTCATTCAAGTCTGATGAGAAGATCGCTCTAATTCGCGCCGAGGTGATTATAACGTACAAATATAATTGACGTGGCAACTAATGCAATTTACGGACCAAGAATCATACGTATGATCAAAAGTTGTGTTATAATAATTTCTTGTAGGTGAGCTTTGTACACTCTGTTCGTATTTCCTTATATTTCTTACTATTGACGTATCGATTATTATTTCTTCATAATCATATTCTTGTTTTATTAAGCTTGTGAAATCTTTTCTCAGGTTTATTACAGCTTTTGTAGATTAGACAGACGTTTTGTTACATATCATTACATGGTCTTGGTTACTACCGAGGCGTAGGGCATAACAATGAGCTAATTTATTTATTGGTACATATTATTGATAATAATTAGAGACGCGGATTTGTGATAAAAATTGAAAAGGTAAAATTTAAAGCACCAACAAGATTAAATCAATTTAAAGATATCATATTATTTCAACATATATATATATATTATAATATATATATATATTATAATATATATATATATTATAATATATATATATATATATTATCAATTATGATTAAAGAAACAAAATATTTTCCATTTAGTGCCTGTTCTTATTTTTACAAGTAGTTTCTAAAGTTGATAAATATTTTATAACATAAATATTTTGTTGTTATTAGCCGATAAATAGTTTTAAAACGGTATTTTTATGCTCATAAAATTATTTACTCGTTTTGAACGTTCAATAGTAATGAATTCAACCAGTCAATAGCTCGTGATCGAAGGAATTTGGGTTCGAATTTGGGAATCGAAGGAACATCGATGTTTCGGGTAAAACTGCGAAATTTCCACGTCAGATCGGTATACATATTTCGTAAAACTGTGCGTACTTCCACGAAGTATATATTTCTCGCCGTTAACATTTCGCGATGCTAGACTTCTTAGCTCCTGCACACCGAGTTTCTGGCTTTCGTCCAGCGTAACGAACACCGCGCGACGTTAAAAACTGAATTAAAGATAAGAAGAATACCTCGCTGTGTAAAGGAAAAACCGAGTTGGCTGTCACACGCCGTAAGCACGCGATCGCGCGAAGACGAGCAGTTTGTTCGCCGCGGAATTAAAATTAGCAATTATCGGCCGACTCAATGGGACATTGCATCGTGAATCAACAACGTGAACAATTTTAATTACGGTCGCCCCGGCGGCGGAGGGTTAATAAATACAGCAATTACCATTGACTGTCGAGGGGAATACGCGAAGCGTCGCGATGTTATCTGTCCTGACCCTCTTCACTCGTCAGGCTCGCCCACTCGTCGGCACGTTTATGGAAGTATCGCTTCATTCACCGGTCAGGTGTTTTATTTCCTTCCGCGGGTGTGCGTGCCCGCCCGACGCGTGTGCGCGCGCGCGTGTGCGTGTGTTTTTTTATCGTCCCATAAACCCGACGCCATCTGTAAGTGGACCGTTTATCGCAATCTGACACCTACCGCTGCGAGTAGCTGTACATAGAGTATGTCTGCATGTAAACGACCCCTATGTACGACGAGCTGCGCGACCACCATAATGCTGTGTAGTATGCCAGCCAGGGGAGATAACGCTGCATAACCTGAGTAACACATGCCGAGGGTTCGGCCTGCGATGTACCTACGCGAAGGATCCCAACGTCCAGCAGAGATCAGGACTCTATGCTGATTAACGGGGGGGACCCTTTAAGGAGCCGGCCTTGTCGGTTCCCATTCTGTGGAACATGGGATATTACGTACCTACTCGCTCTCTGCAGGGAAACAAATATGGCGACTCCTCGTTCCATTCTGTACTTATAGACGGACAAGAAAATTGTATTGGCGTGCTCTGTTAACCCTCTCGTGCCGACGCACTACTAACAACGACCAATTTTTACTTCTCTCAACAGTTCTATTTTTACGGCACAGAAAGATCTATGATAATATCTTTTTTTTTTATTTACTTTAATTTAACTTAATTTTTATTTAATTTAATAGCAATTAGCGATCACTTGTGGGATAACATTTGTAGGGTTACATGTAGTGTAATATATAGAATAGTTTTGCATTAGATTTTTTTAGATTATTTTCTTAATCTAGATTTCTTAAATTACTATATCATATTGCTGAACAATTTGGTTTCTTCTAAGTATGTCGTAACTTTTGCTGTTTGTCTGTAGTTGTCCAAACATTCTTTGATGGTATTGGGCGTTTTTGCTTTTTTTCTGATATTGTTGTACACTGGACATTCTATTAGGATGTGCTTAACTGTAAGCTCAGTGTTACAATTGCTACAAATTGGTTTTCCTGAGAGTGTGTAATGATGTGTTATTTTAGCATGCCCAATTCTTAGTCGAGATAGTAGAATTTGCTTCCTCCTTGTTCAATTTACTGCGGGGTTGGTAGAGAATATACTTTCTCTGAGTTCGTGTAGGAGAAAGGGGTTTGAATGTATCCATTTTTGGTTCCACTTATGCCAAATATTTGTTGTTAAAAACTTCTGAGCATCCTCAAATGGGATTTCAATGTGGCACATTTTTATCTCATTATAATTTCTGATAATATTGAAGTATTAATGAATTCTGAACTCATGATAATTGAAGTATTAATAGAGCATTCCTCCTTATGCGTTGCAATATTTAACATCATTCCTATCTAGTGTATTAATTTTGGTTGTCAATTTAGTCACTCAGTTAATCATTTAGTCACTTACTTAGTTACTTATTTAATCACTTATTTAATCACTTACTTAGTTACTTATTTAATCACTTATTTAATCACTTACTTAGTTACTTATTTAATCACTTATTTAGTCACTTACTTAGTTACTTATTTAATCACTTATTTAATCACTTACTTGGTTACTTATTTAATCACTTATTTAATCACTTACTTAGTTACTTATTTAATCACTTATTTAATCACTTACTTGGTTACTTATTTAATCACTTATTTAATCACTTACTTAGTTACTTATTTAATCACTTATTTAATCACTTTCTTAGTTACTTATTTAATCACTTATTTAATCACTTACTTAGTTACTTATTTAATCACTTGCTTAGTTACTTATTTAATCTCTTATTATAAATCACTTATTTAATCTCTTATTAAATCACTTATTCAGCCAGTCATATTATTATGGCTCATAATATTATATTGTATTTTCGAAAATCTTCCCTTTTGCTAGTATTTTTGGAATGTCACGAAATATCACAAAGAAATTTCAGCTTTGAGGGTCACAGTGTATTACCTCGAGAAACAGAAGCATATACGTACACACACTTGAAACAATTCCTTGCTTGGTAAGAAATAATTTCAAACACAGGCATGTCGAGTTTTGTGCGACCCATAAAAAAAGAAGCGAGACACCTCCGCGAGATATTTGTAGGTTTTATGCTGTACCTCCACGTAAAAGAAACTTGCTTCCAGAAATATCATGCCCTACGGAATTACAGCACTCGTTTTATACAAAATGTGACAATTCTCGAGAAATAAATACGAAAGCTCAACAGTGACGATAGTTCTTCATTATCTGTGTCATCGAAAAATCGATGAACATATCTAACTTTTTCAAAATTACCTTTTTCAAATTGTCATTTTTTGTAACATCTTTTGTAATCTTTTATTAGACTGCGGATATTTATGCAAAATAACAATTTTCCAAGACGATTGTAATGTATAGAAATTAAATAATGATAAATTATTTCTTTTAATAAGTTCGATAAGTTGATAATGGTGTAACGATATTATTAAATTCGCGGTATTATATTTCAGCTGCTCAATTTTTCCATTAATGCACACAATCCGTAGTCTATTTATTATCTCCACAACCAAATCCCAGAATATAAAGCCTGTAACAAAGTGGAGCACGGATTTAATATACTTCTTTATCCGGTAAGAAAGTTTATTGAAGTAAAGAGCTTCCATTTAGTTCCTCTTATTCATGAATTAATCTGCAAACACGCGAATTTCTACAGAAACTCGATAAAATTCGATAAAGCCGAAGAATAACAACTGCGTATTACGCTTTAAATCAATCGTGCCGATCGAAATGACGGGTTTCCACATCTTTTATTTTAAGATTGTTGGAGTTGTAATGACTTTCCCTTCGGGAATGACTGAACATGTTTCTTAATTCAAGCGGAGATCGTAAGAAACATGGTGGAAGTTTTAAATAAATTCCGTTTTATCATTCTTATAAAGCCGCACAGGTCAGTCACGTTCAACTATATTTTTCTTGATATAGTCGAAACCAATTAGTTACATTTTGTAAAATTTAGTGAAAAGAGAACTGAATTTAAAACTTCTCTAATTTTTTATTTTTCAAGAATTAGTTTCTCTTTCCGGTTACTATCTTTATACCTTTCGAATCTAATTCTTAGAAGGCATCTGCATAACAAGAACTTTCACACGGTGTCATAATTATACTGCGGTTCTTTATGCAAAATAGAAATTTTACAAAACGATTCTATGAAACATAAATGAAATAAAAATGAGTTGTTTTATTAAATAATTTTGATGACTCGAAAATGGTGCAACGATATTATTAAATTCTTGTTATAACTTCAGAATTTTATATGTAAGCTACTCATTTATTTCCATAAACGCATAAAATCCGCAGTTTAGTTATAATGCTACGTAGGTTTAATGTTAATACGTACCACAATATATTTACATATTAACCGTGAAATAATTTATCTAAGCTTCTGCTTGAAGTCATCGCGGTTTACATTAATCTCTTCGACGACCACCAGTCCAAGTCGATTCTCCGAAATAAATGAATATTTCATCGGAGTCGAAAAAGCGAAAAGGAGGGCCGCGGTGACAAAGTGTTGTAAATTTGATCGTGGCAGCTAAAACTCAGCGTCTTTCCCACGCGAAAAAGTGAACAGACTCCCGCTGATAAGACGATTCCTCTTCCGCTTGTGTCGAGGAAAGTAATCCTAAGTTATGCGGTATTTCTTCACTGCGAAACATGTTTCAGGAACGAGCGGTCCTCCGCACATTCAATGCAGCCATGGAATGATAACGCCTGCGAATGAAGTACTCGACGTTTCAGTTTTAAACGTTAGAATCGCATAAGAACGGATACTAAAATTTATATGGGAAACAAACATGCTCTATAGATCTGCTATGCATAAAACCTGCAGCATTATAAAACGTGCAAAGCATCGGCCGTGAATAAAATACCATCGGTGTCTCAGCGTCTATCGAACGACTTGTTGGATTTAGGACAGCGAAAACATTTTCTTGCGGAGCAACAAATATTTAACAAATTAGTTATCACGTGACTCGTTAAACGCAAACAGCAATACAGGGTAAATGCACCAATTACCGCGAGTGTACGCTTTACTTCGATATTTTCTCCCAATGAGATTAAAATACGTAAAAAAATAAATTTTTCGCTCTCAATCAATTTGTACGATTCAATGAGAATGTATTCTCGTAAAAAGAGAAATTGTCCATCGTTCACATATTTTTAAGGATTTGAAAAAACATTCTTTGTAAAAGGTACACATAATACCAGAGTCAAAAATAAGAATTAAATAGAAATGTGATTCTACTTTCAATAGTCTCTCGATAAATTTAGTGCAACGAGGTTCTTACAGTCTTCTGATGTCTTCACTGTTCTGTAATTTCACTTGCCCATTTCTCCTATAAATTCATCAGTCTAATTATTATTTTCATAGCTTTTATTTCTTAAATTCCGCTTGAAATTCTCGCACGATCAAGCTGCAATTAATCGATA
Organism: Megalopta genalis; assembly: GCF_051020955.1. Lineage (NCBI taxonomy): Eukaryota > Metazoa > Arthropoda > Insecta > Hymenoptera > Halictidae > Megalopta > Megalopta genalis. Next base: position 14,746,807 of record NC_135023.1, read on the forward strand.
TATCATAATTCCATTTCAATTTAAAAGTTCTTCAGTTTCGTTCGAATTTAGTCATCTTTTTCTGTTACAGAAACACTTTGAATACTTTACAGTTAATATCGTACAGTTTTGCAGCAAAAATTACGCACGATGCGACCGACAAAATATTTGCAAATTTTCGTAAAAATTGCAAATTCAATTGCACAGCTGAGAGGTTGGAAAACATCAATGCAGAACGTAACAGCGGTTACAATGATGCATTTACGATTAATATGGTACAGTCGACGATAAAAATTGCACTCGATACGAGAGCGACAAAATATTTGCATATTTTTGCAGAAAATTAATCATTCAATTGCAGAAGCTAAGAGGCTGAAAAACACAAATGCAGATCCGACAATCGCGCAAATATTGACATTGTACTTTCGCAAATGCTGACCGCTTTCCGGGAACTTCCGTGGACCTCATCAACCAGCCAGCTTGTTGACCATATTGAAAGAGCATCCGCAACGGTTCACGAATTTCCGGGCACTAAATAAATAAACAAAAACGCCGGAACGAAGCGCGCGAACCGTCGATTCATTAACAACTGAACGAAGCCGCCCGTGGTAAGCTAAACATGGAATCCGAAGGAAAGCCTTGACCCAGCGCGAAGCCATTAACATTCGCCCCGAAAGATCCACTCAGCGATGGTTTCGGAACGAGTCTAACCATTTCCCATTCATCGGCTCATCGGGAACGTTTCACGAAGGCACAATCAGCTCTCGAAGCGATGGCTAAATCATGAAATAAATAGGAGAGCATAAACGACGACGAATTGTCGAGAAGTCGGGCAAGGAAGACTGATCGTGAGAAGAAGAGGAAACAAGCATAAGCGAGAGATGGTACAGGTTACTTGAAAGGTATTAATATTTCTGTGAATGGCTGTCTCTATATTTTTATGGCACTTGGTCTGCGAGGCTCATAATAGTATTGTCCCACATCGATGTTCAAAGACTCTTTAAATAATCTTGTTGTATTATTTATTGCGCAGCTGAAATCGTTAGAACGTCTTTCTAGATTTTATTTGTTGCTCGAGTGTTAATAAAAGACGTACCATGTAGATTTAATGGACATGAATAACGTGTTTAGAAGATTCTGTTTGAGGTTGTAGAAAAATTTGGAATTACGGAGTATACTACCTTTTTTCAACAAATCTAAACTTATTTTAAAGCTTGAGCTTTGTAATTGTGAATGTTATATAAATATCTGTGAGTCTTATATAACATTAAAAATATGCAAGTTTTAATAGATTATTTAATACCTTCAGTTTTGATATCTATTTTGCTATATTTGTAATTGTGAATGTTATATAAATATCTGTGAGTCTTATATAGCATTAAAAATGTGCAAGTTTTAAAAGATTATTTAATACCTTCAGTTTTGATATCTATCTTGCTATACGGTAAAAATGATTAAACGATGATTGCAGTACACAAATAGTAAAATATGTACTATTACTGGCCATCTCAAAAATTTAATCTTACACGTCTCATTTTCTAATAAAAAAATATATAAGTGATCAAAATGCAACATAATCTTGAAACAATTTTGCTTTTCTATATTTCATCGCATGGTATTTGAACATCTTGGTGTTTTAACTAGACAGCGGATTTATATGCATTTATGATAAAAATTGGTTGATACAAGTGCTCATTAAAAGTATTAAACACAGAATGAAATTTCTATCTTGATATATATATATATATATATATATATATATATATATATGCTGTTGCAAGATTCGAATTTAAATATTTTCTTTATTCATTATTCAATTTCGTTGAAATTTAGATAATAATTTAGTATAATTTAGTAAATTTAGTATAATTTAGTATAATTTAGTATAATTTAGTATAATTTAGTATAATTTAGTATAATTTAGTATAATTTAGTATAATTTAGTATAATTTAGTATAATTTAGTATAATTTAGTAAATTTAGTATAATTTAGTAAATTTAGTATAATTTAGTAAATTTAGTATAATTTAGTAAATTTAGTATAATTTAGTAAATTTAGTATAATTTAGTAAATTTAGTATACAATTTATTATAGTTTAATATGGTTTAGTATATAATTTAGTATAATTTAGTATAATATTTATACTTAGTATTATAAGTAAGCTTCTCATACATGTGTCGAACAATTTATTGCGCAATCTCAAACGCATCACTCGATTTCAAGGAGGGTACGAATACTTGGGGACCCCGACTGTATCCATACGGTCTCCTTCGAGGGCTCTTGCGAAACGGGACTTTTTACCGCTTTCGGGTGACTCTTGCCCCGCGGTGCGTCGGTCGCGTTTGCGCAATCAGCTCGGGACGGGCGCGGGTAAGTCACGAAATAAATAGCGGAGCATAAACTGCGTCGGATTGTCGAGAGGACGAGTACGCGAGCGCCGGTCTGAGAGGAATAAGCAGAGGGATCAGAGGCAAGGAAAAATGCCGACTACGCTGGAACGAAGATCGCGGGGTTTGGCGTTCGGGAGACTGCCGTCCGGATAGAAGTACGAATCGTGCGAGCCGTTATTATTATGAATGAGATTTACACTGGCTGACGATCGAATACTTCAGTAGGTAAACCAATATATCTTCGCCGGCGCGCTTGTCCCGTGCGCATGCAAATACGAAAGATTGTCCAGTACGTGGCAAATATTTGTCTTGACTTCTCATCGAGACGCGCGCCAGCCGGAGCTCGCTCGCGCTCGCCCACGCTGGCGCGGGAGGGTGCGCGCACCCTCCTCTCCTCGTCCCGGTAAAAGATCCTCCAGCAGGGAAGCGGGTACACGTCCTTCTCCACCGGTATTCGCGCCAGTTTTAATATCGTCCTGTATTTACACGGCATTACTTTCGGTACACGCGGCGGAAAGGGGATGCGCCGCCGAGCGTTTCGCAAGGACGATGCGCATTTTACAATCGTACCCGGTAGCGCCGGGGCCTCCTCGGTTTACGTCGCCAGCCAGCGCGGAAATTTCACGCGGGATATTATCGCTTCCTCCGCGGAATAATAAACGCGGACTTCGCCGAGCTGCTTTTTACGCTGCATCGCATCGCGCCGCGTCTCGGCCGGCAAGATTGCTTCGCTGTTTGTCTGCCATGGGCGAATTTTCGCACGGATATCCAACTAGTTCTTATTCCATCTCGGAGACCATCGCGCGAAGGTCAGGCGAATCACCCGGGGATGCAACGACTGGCGACGTCACGAACGGCGAACTGTCGTGAGTGAAACAAGGAATTGGGATATCTTTGAAAATTCCGTGACTTTTCTGAAACTGGACCGAGCGATTTGAATTTTGTGGACATGCTAGAGCGATTAGTTCACCGAGCAATGAATAAAATACTTCTTTTAACCCTTTCGCTACTACGGGTGACTATAGTCACCCGCCACAAGATGCCACCTATACACGACGGGTGACTATAGTCACCGGTCACAACAATGGAGCCAAAAGTTAAAACAAGGGCTATCGCCTCGCTTTCATCTGTTCGCAGACGCTATCATCTACCAAAAACTACGATCAATTGTAATAAATCTGGTCATATTAATCCAACGTTTTTGAAGCAAAAGACTTGGTCCCGAATGCTGAAGACTGCGCGCGCTTAACCCGAGAAAGATAACCTACGTCGCAGAGGCGCCTGCGAAGACTGTTGATTTTTGTTAATTTTTCATAGAGGTCTAGTGATTTAAGTTTAAAATTACTTAAAATATAAAAAAATATAATATAAATGCATTTTATTTTTACAATAATGCCAAACCTTTAAAATGGCTAGATTAACTTAAATAAATATCCATTGTTAGTATAAAATTGACGCCTTAGAAAAGCATGCGCCTCTGAAGCGTATGGTTATCTTTTACGTACGTTGTCATATGGTTATCTTTCTAGGGTTAATGTTCCTGCTTTCGGCAGGGTGCTCCGTTCTACACGAGGGACTCCTCGGCGAGGCCCGCCGTAGCGAAAGGGTTAATTTTGCTGTAATACTTGAAGCACATTGCTCTTATGTTATTGGAACTGTGAACGCTCGCCACTTTTGTAGAAAGTGTAGGGTAGTGGAATCGTTTACTGTACGGTGTATTAAATGATTTGTTCATTTATTTTGTTCATTTTGTAATGAAAAAATTTAGTACGTCTTATTCGATAAATATAAAGTTAATTATACCCAAAGAGAACCAAATGCACAAGGAATTGGTTACATTTGGTTTATTTCCAGGCATAATTAACGTTATATTTATCGAATAAGACATATCAAATTATCTGTTCTTTTATTTCGAATATTATTAATATTATTATTAAATTATTTTTGAATAAGAAGGTTTAACATGTCCTGTTCGATAAACATAAAGTTAATTATAGCCAAAGAAAACCAAAGGCACAGGAATTGGCCACCGCACAGTAATTGTCTCCGCCATTCTACGATTGAACAAGTACAAGTAGAAACGTGCTACATTTTCTTGAGAAAATGGCACAGGTTTATTACTGTTCTCTTGTTCAGTTATCAAAGAAAAGTACACCGAGCACGATCGGCGACCGTAAGAAAACAAAAATTCCTAACGCGACGCCGAAGTAGCGCACATTTCTAGAAATTTACACAACGCGCGTATTCATTTTTAATCATTTTCATCGACTTCGTGCACCTTTTGTTATCGCCGTAATACGTCCAGCCGAGTTCAACGTGTCCTGAAAAATCTCCTTTCTCTCGTTTGCCGCAACCTTGTTTACACGCAACTAATTTATCCTCGCGAAACGCCGGTGCTCTATTTTCTCCATCTTTTTGTTAGTTAATGTCCATCGTTTCGAAAATGAGCCAGGGTTTTTGTCTCGCGGAACAGTCCCGCCGGGAAACTCGCACATCCGCGCGATTTTATCATTGGAATAAGCACTGCCCTGATAAACTGAAACTGTTTTTGCGCCATCGCAGCTGGTCGTCGCGCTAATAAATTGTGCGCGCTGTTCAAAAATTTTGGGACACCTGCCTGTGTCGTAAAAAACAAACATCTAATTAGAATAGCTGGGCCGGTTGTTTAGGATCCGCGCGCGGACTCGATGCTGTTATTTATCGGACCGGAACGTTTGTGAACACTTAATACGTTAATAAATTTATGTACGCATTTCTTCTTAAAAATTGCTCGTATCTAGACTGCGGATTTTACGCATTTGTGATAGAAATGGATAGGGGAAATTTCGAAAGGTGAAAGTATTAAAAGAATCTAAGGGCGTCTGTGTGTTATTTTCAAGTTATAACAATGATTAAAGAAAGATAGAAATTTTTATCTCACTGATATTCGTCGCAATTGACGAAGATTTATTTTGCATAAAGATTAGCGGTCTACTTTATATCACATGTCGACGCTGTAAAATCGTTCTGTAAAAATCACGTAGAATTATTATATATAATAATTCTTTCTTCTAATAATTCTTCTTATTATTATATATAATATATATAATAACATAAAAATCAATCAGAATTATTCAAAAGAAAATGATCACGACTGAAACGTCGTTAAAATCATTGTAAAATTTTATTCATAACGAAATCTATCACACATTTAAAGATCGTAGCTTCGCCTTTATCACAGAATGCACGATAAAAGATTTTGTCTCTTACCGTTCCATGGTCCAAAAATTATAAACAAGTATACATGTACATTGAGTAAGAATTTTCATAAATACTAAAAAGAATTCATACGTCAGAATTGTAAAACTGCTTTCAAATGAAGCGTAAAACCATAACGATGTTTACTCGACTAATTTTCGAAGACCGACATTCGAAAATAAAATGATATTCCCTATTTGATTACTGAAATATTAGGGGGACCGGAAAGTAATGTCGTTTCTGCGCATGTCGGTATTCCTTTTATTTGCATACTAATTTTTGCATACTAAAAATTTGCATACCAAATGAAAAAAGGTTGTTGATAATGAGGGTGATTACATCATTGATTGAAAATAAAAACTAAATAAAAATTTATCTGTTTGAATTTAATGTAAACACAAACGACATAACTTTCCAGCCCCCCTAATATAATGAAAGTACGCTAGAACCATAAAAGTTATATTCTCAAATTAAAGGTGAACACGTAACTGAACGCTAGCAAAAATCTCTCCTCCGTGCGATCAATTTTCTACGACAGACGAAAAAGAACAAAATGATATTCCACTCGATCTGCAATGAAGATGAGAGCGGATTAAAACGGGTTTATTTGTCGAAGAGCCGGCGAGAAGTAAGCCTACTCCGCGCGATTCTCAAGCGACGAGAAGTCCCTTTTAACTGGCATCGGTTAAAAGTCGCCGGGAAAGGCACGGGTTAAGCGTGAAACTCGCTGTACTCCTCTAACCCGGACTCGACACTGTGTCACATACCGTACACATTCAGATTTTATTACACCCGGGCGGTCTCTTTTTTTCAGCTTTTAAAATTAACCGGTCGGAGCTCGGGACGAAAATTGAAACGGATATGCCGGGGACCCCGTCACGGCCCGCTCTGCCAGTCAAACACGCGCGCTCCCATAAAATACAATATCAGACAATGAAATAAATTCGCTACGACTCCTTCGAAATTGTCGCGATACACATACATAAGTTTACGACGGAGCCCGTTCCTGCGCTCTCGGAAGCGACGATGCCACGGAAATCACGCGAATCTGCTTCAAATAATAAACACAACATTTTCAGGAGGGGCGTAAAGATGGGATTTTCTTACGCGCGTCGGACGCGAGCGACTGCGTTTCGCGTCCGGCACATTAGCATCGAAACGATGGAAATCGTCAAAAATCGACAATCAATCGTTGTTGATTTCCGAATGGAATTGAAAGGACGTTTCGATGTAACATGTAATAAATAATGTAATAAATATTTAATACTTTGCTATACTTGACATGTATACAGTTTAATATGTATTATCGTCAATCATTAATCGCGATTCAAGATTTAATTATTACTGTTAATCGCTATTCGCAATTAACGATTAAACTCGTACTTTAGTCGTTAAACGGAATTAATACGTTTTACCAACACAAATGACATTGTGACATTTTAACTAGAACGGTTTATTTTACTGAATATCGATCTCCATTCGTTCAAGATTTTGTTAACAATTTTCGTAAGCTTCATGGAAAATCTCGCGAATTCAGTATCAAAAAATTGAAATAAATTTTCTGTTATTTTGAGAACTCCCGTCTTTTATAAGTCTAATTTTAACAAAGAATTAATTGAATTTAAATAGAAAAATTTGATATGTCTCGTAGGATAAATATGAAGTCAACTATGCTGGAAAATTAATAAAAGGCACAGTAATTGGTTATTACGAATCGCAGACTCTTTTCGAACTCGAAGGACGCGGTGAAACGCGCTCATCCCTCTCTTATTTCGCATTCGAACTGTATCGACCGGATAACTAAAGCTCGCCTGGATTTTTTATCCCTGGCGTGTCCTGTTCGATGACACGACACCATTGTCAACAGATCTTTTATTGCGTTTCCGTGAAATACGCGCCGCGCTCGAATTCCACGCGGGAAAGTGTTTCGCGGTTTCTCTTCCGACACGGTCTTACGGAATTTCCCCCGAAAATGCGGATCGCCGAAACGAAATCAGCGAACGAGTAAACTGCCGGAGAGATGGCTTACGCGCTCGTCGGTACGAAGATTAAAGGCTTCGTCCCGCACTTTTTCAATTAATTATGAAACGTGCAAGAATGTTTGCAGTTTCGTATTTGGAATATGCTTCATTAATATTAATTCCTCGTTTACCTGTTTATATTACCAGTTGGAAGAATGTTTTTATGATTTATCATCGCTTGACGATCTAAAATAATTATTCGAATGAATTCCTCTCAGTCGAATATTTTATTCTCGAACAAGAATTATCCATTCTTTTATCTATTTATTCGAATAATTCTTCGTTTCTTACTCAAATAAATTGTTTGAACAGAAATTGTCAAATTATTCGAATAATAATATGAATAATTGTCGACTGCTTTATTTTGCGCAATTTTGTAAGCATACATGTGTTGCAAACATGAATCCTGAAGAAGAAAGATTAATTTCAGAGATAATTTATTGTAATATAATTTCATGCTTTTCTTCAATCATTTAGATTTGTTATAACTAGACCGCGAATCTTTATGCAAAATACAATACAAATTGTCTTCATTAATTGCAAGATGCAGAAATTACGTAAACATTTGTTTCTTTTCTTAATAAATGCAATGACTTCGTAATAATACAATAATATATATATAATAAAAAAAAAATATAAATATATATATAAAATATAAATATATATAATATATATATATATAAAATATAAATATATATAATATATAATATATATATAATATTATATAAATATATATAATATATAATATATATATATATAATATTATATAAATATATATAATAAAAATAATATATATATATATATCCGTAATTTTAAGGAACTATTTTATGATTCAACTATATGTTACATAAGAATAGATAATACTTTTAATAGAAAATAAGTTATACGTTTGCTAACAAATTGCACACAAAGGCAGTCATAAAGTACAATAAAACCCAGACAATAAATCACATGTTTTGTATTACATTGCACGTGCATTTAGATAATGCTCTCGGTGCGTCAAAAACGTTCACCCTCCGAATTACGTTCTGCTACATTATCAGTTTCACGCTCCAATTTTCAGTAAACCGTTAATATTGCGTGCGCCGGCCACTCCACTGCCTTAGATTGATTTTAGCAAAGCAGCATTCACGGAAAGGAAGATTTATCCGGTCCGTTCGATCGCATTACCGCTTCCTGCGTATCTTGTCGAATGCATGGATGCTCAAAAGACAGCAAGAAAGGTAAGAGACACTTTCCGCTTCATTTCGACATCTTGACTCTCGGCGCGGCGCGGTGCCTTTCAATCATCACGATCTTATCACGTTTCTTTGCGTTTAAATTTCAGCGTGCACTTCGCGGAAGCATTCGATCGCGCTGCACGCTCGAAATCAATCATCAGTCTGGAATGGTGGCTCGAGCGCTTCCGCGCTGCCATAAACACTTGTCACTCGTATGGCCTATATCCCACATTATTCGCGGCCGGTAATTTCAATATTATGCATGAAATTTTTTATAAGATCCGCGAATAAAGCATAGCTCGCCCACTTTCGTAAATTTGTAATCTGGATCGAATACGGAAAGATTTTCGACTGTCGTCTTAGACGAGAACGAAATTGTGTTCAGAAATTTATAGTATTAAAGTCACTATTAAAATCAGCGTTCATTGAATATATGTATTAATTTTATCTGAAATTGTATGGCAAATTTATGGTAAATTTTATGTGAAATAAAAATAAGAAATAACTGTTCGAAATAATTTATTTCAGACCGCTAATTTGCAGTACCGTCGTTTGAAAATAAAAATAGTACCGATAAATAATAATGAAGTTCTTATTGACTGTTTTTAATATACATATTAATCGTTCCTTCATATTATAATAAACGCTTCTTCGTATTTGTTCTACTATTACCTTTAAGAGAATGTAATTAAATATATATTTAATAGATTATGCATGCTACAAGCGTGTTTAAGATTAATTTACTAAAATATGTACTATTAGATTGATTTATCGAAACAGCAATTAAAAATATATATTGTATGAACAGTTATACTTGAACTGTGGATCTATTTTATTCATAAAGGAAACGGTAATAATATAATATTTCAAAATTAGATTAGCTGAAATAACTTCTCAAAAGGTATCGAATAAAAGTTTCTCTGAAAATTCTGTTCCTATTGTCAAATAAAAATGCAGTCACATGTACGTAAATTTGATACACATTTTTTAATATTTTTAAGATAAAAAAGATAGTACAAACATGTGAGGCACCATGTCTTAAGCTGTTCACAATATCATAAGTCGTGATAACGATAGTACATCAAGTATTACAGCAGTTTGGTTAAACAAAAGACATTAGCTGATTAAAAATCTGTCAAAATTCATTCTTTAACGATTTTAATAAAATAGGGTCCAGGTATTCTTAAATTTGCTTAACTCGGTGTCTCTGTAGTAAGACATGACGTACCCAGTAATTTTTAAATTATCAATTTGCTTTAAACAAAATAATAGTAATAATAATTCATACCGAATATCCTTGTGTTTTTCATAATATCATCGACATAATATGATTGATTTTAATTGAAAATTTCCTTATTAATATTATCTTATAAGCATTTCATTAAAGAAATTTATTGAGGTATGTACTATACTACTACACTTACCGCGTCACATTTTTATACCACACTAGCGCGCGGGTTAATATCGTTACTGTTCGAAATTCCAGCGTCCAATTTTTGTCTAACTTAGTCAGTATACATATGATACGAGCATATATAAACGCATAAAATCCGCAGACTATTTATGACTCTCTTTATGGTGCTGAGACTCTCCGCATCAAAAACTAAAATGGGTATCTCGAATTTATACCTTCTCCCCTAGTTTTTATGACGGAAGAGTTCTTTTTTTTTTCTTTTTTTTTTTTTTTTGTTGCGAGTCTTTTCAGGCAAGGGTAATTTTGCTCTGCGGAAAAGAATTCGCGAGAAGCCTGGGACGACGCAGACGCGCGATCCTCGTCGAATTGAATTTTTCAATATGGAGTGGTACCTTGAGACAGGGTATTAATATGCGAGCCTTTTATTCTCCGTATGCTTAATGGACCAATCAAACCCGCGTGATAGGTGAGATAGTGGTCTCGCGTCATGGAACGCGTGCCGGTGATCGTACCGGGAAAACGCGAAAAAAGAGGGTCGAGATGCAATTTACTCTGTCGTTCGTGACAGCCAATCGAACGACATTTGTCACGACGTTGAACAAATGCCGCATAGTTCGAAGTAAATCTGAAGATTGATCGAGCCCCCGGCGCAACCAAACTTAATTAGCCACGTATCGCCGCGCCGCGCCGGTCGCCGAGAAATGTGAAGAACCGTCAATCAACAGGTACTTTCGCTTCTATTATTGATGATGGCCGATTTGTTTGCTCTATCGATTGTCCAAATTGTGCCTGTTGAGTGTGTGTACATTCATGGTCAGCATCTCTCTCTCACTCGATACGCGCGCTACACGAAATAAATCGGGCAAACAAGATTACATGCATCGGAAAGTATGTTAACACTTTTCCAAATCGAATAGCATTTTTACAATTGATCGGAATGGCTTGATTTTTATTGTTATATTGGAATAATAAAAAGATTAAAAAGCGATAGTCTTTCGACTTCGTTATCTCTGAGCCTATAACGCAAATTTAAAGAATACATTTTATAGATTTCGATGATTTATGCAAAATGCCTATTAACACTTTAAGGCGAACGGTTTTAAAGAAAATAAAAACCCAAGTTGCACAGAATATACCGTTGTGAAAGACAAAAATTCGCTGCACCACCAAATTCGCCAACCATAATCGCAACAGTATAAAAAACATACTAATGTGTTTTGACTTCTGTAAATTTTTGTTTTCACTTATTTATGCAATTTGTGCGTAGCGTTTCCAACTGAATGGAAGACTTTGAATAAGATATTAAACTGTAGTGCTACGAGTAACTTCAATTCTTTGAGGTAAGTTAAAATATATTCCTCCATATGAGCCGTTTATTTTGAAAGTGGCATAAGTTACTTTACCGTAATGAAAAGTGGTGATTTTTTAATGTTTATACGAAATTATTTATACTGAGAAAAATATCAGTATCCTGAGATAACAAATACAAGTAAATCTTCTCGAAAGTTAGGATCCATATTTTTAAACGTGTTAAAACGCAAACCCTTAAATATATCGACTTAAAAACAAAGTGACTTATGCCACTTTCAAAATGAACAGCTCATATATAAAAAGCTAAGCAAAAGGTGGGACAGTTTTTAACCAGTCTAACTGCAAAGAGCTAATAAGTGTCGTTTGAAATAACTGGTGAACGGTTGACTTTATGAAAAAAAGCGTCGAATGTATTTTTTAATCTTTATGCTTTCACATAGAATACGTTAATGCAAGAAAAACAATTTTGTATTTTTGCGACTACCATTTTCATAAACGTAAATTCTATAGTTTTGTATTTCCTTTAATCATTTTGATTCGTTTGAATATTTTCATTCATGCAAGATTCTTTGACAGTTACATTTACAAAACGGTTAAATTACAATTTCATTAAAAAGAGAAAAGAAATGTTATATGTCAGCCCTGCTTAATTACCTTATGCCTTAGCTGTTCCGATGAGCACAAAGTTCTATTCGATGCAACGAGACGACGGCGATACAGAAAATCTAGGTTCGCATCGGTGACATGTCATTTGCAACTTTCTGCAGAATTTGCATTCGTTTCAACTCGAAAAATTACGCGCCGCCTACATGCGCCGTCATTTGCTGCGTGCAACGCGCTCCGTTGTCCAGTTCGAGTTTGGTTTGAGCGTCAAAAAATATTTTCTGAAATCGATGAAAGTTGAAAATGAATCGTTTAATGAAATCCTTCCGCACGGAAAATTCTGCGATGTCAGTTTTCGGGGAAAGTAGCGCGCATTGCCCGCATCCTCGGAACTAATGAAATTCCGAAAATGGACAAAGGATTTTCCCAAGTGTCAAGTAATGAGCAAATAGCCTAAAATGGTCGCGGGTTCTTTGTTAAAATTTTCTGGCCACGTGCACAAGAATGAAACAATGGTGAAGCGGGATGGAATGAATTTTATGCGGGAAAAACAGGAACCAATTATTGGACGAGTTAAAAAGTTTGATGGACTTTCTCTACACGAATATTATATCTTACTAAAAATGAGTTAATTAATTAACTGAAATTGTTGTTACCTCCAACATCGTTTTCATTTTGCTAATTATAGAAATCGCTATCCATTTAAAAAATGAAAATTCATATTTACGTTAGAAACCTCTTGTAGTCTGAAATAGCATGTTCTGCTATAATAAGTCCTTTTATTGTTTAAATAATTAAATACCTTCTTCGTTTTATTCGTCCTTTATTTTAACTTTGTTGAAACGTTTTAAAAACATTTGCAAATAAAATTTTCTTTGCTCAAGTTAATAATACATATTTGTAACGTTATTAATATTATTTAGAAAAATCTATTATAGAATGTTAGAATGGTTGGCAAGAATGCTTTCGGATGGGTCAAACTTTCAACATTGTTAGAGGTGATCTGGAAAAATTGTTCCACAATGCCACAGACATTTTTGCATAGTTTTCAAAACTTTGGAAGTCTATATGCCACAGTATATTTTATCGTGAAAATTACAAATTAATGTAGACTTGTGTGAGGACCTGTAAAAATTCATATAACATTATAAAATTAATGTATATTAATATATATTATATTATATATTATATATAACATTATATATTTATTTAACATTAACAACGAAGATAACGTATACTATTATTGAGAACATCTACCATTAATTATGTCCCGTTCGGTACGGTAAGTATAACATGAACAATTAAGTACAATATTAACCGAAAGATGAGACAGCTAATACCTATTGATCCCGTCGAATTTTCTTCGATGATGTAAATTAATAATACCACGTGAAGCCAATCTCCTTTCAAATTATCGTCAAGATATCTTCGAAATAGATGTAAGGTCCTGACGGGTTAATCAAAGTTAGAACACGAGACAAGGGTCACGTAGGTACATGTCGCTCACGTAACACATGAATAAACCGATTTTACGTCGGAAGAGAATTAAGGGACGCATAAAAGAGATAGAGACCCGATTGCATTATCTTCCTACTGTTATCGCCGGTATTAAAGTCGCGACGATGGCAGATAATCTATTCTAATCGGAAGAAAAGAAATGACGTTAGAACTACTCGAGGATTTTTCTGATCGCCGTCGTGGAAAGCAATTTACAAATACGAACGTGTGATTTTCATAACGTAACACGGTTTTAGATCAAGCTTCGTGAAAGTTTAATTATAAATCTCATTTAAAATTTCAATGTTCCAATACGAATTATTTCTTTGCCGTGATGCATAATCTATTTTGACGCACTTTGATATAAAGTTTAATTTAACGTCACCGTATGCCGTACGTTTGAAGCGATTTGCTGTCACGCTTTTATTTATTTCATCGTTGGTGCTCGTTCTCCGCGGGAAATTAATGTAATTGTGGGTTTCCTCTGTATTCAAAATATGTTTCGTTGAATGTGTATGTATGTGCGATACTGAATATATGTTACAAATTGTTATAAATTCAAATAGGATGAAGCGAATGCTGTAATCGATTTTAATGCATCGTCAAAAGTTTCTTGCGTCTGAGAGAATGTTAAACGACTGAGTGCATTATAGAATGATTACAGGAGAACGTTAATGAAAATAATAGATGTTAACAATTATGGATACACGTATGTAGCAGCATGCATGTTTTTTCCTTGCATCAGAAATGTGAAAAAAGCAATTATTATTTATCGTTCTTTACAGACTACATTTTACGAACGCTAATGATTATTTCTCTGTAAAATAGAGTCGACTTTACAAGAATAACAGCAAGTTAAGAATTTCATTTTAATGCAAAATGTCACGGTTTAAATAAACTGCTTCGAAAGTGCACATTTTCGAAGGTACAGGTTCCCGGATGGTATTTAAAACAATAATATTTTCCCAAAAGATGCAAAATATCTTCAAAAATAATGTTCTCAGTTTGTTAGGCATATAAAATATTTTCATATCCATCGATCATTTTTATAAATAGAATAGTCAAGTAAGAATTTGCCACTTCAATATCTCTTTAATAACAGAAGTATTTTTTTAATAACTTTATAAATATACAAAACTTTAAGAATCTTTTCGTTGAAATTCATATAATAAATAAACGTGGCCACAACGGGTATATTTACCCTAACTTTGAGCACTATAGTTATCAAGATTTAAAAGCGACTAACAAGTGTTGCCTTATAAGAATTACAAGACAGAATTTATTTGAATTTCTCACAATTTTTATAAAATCGTGTGCCTGAATAAACAATTGAACAATTTATATAATATATTATTATATAAATTATTATAATATATTTATATAATATTTACATACAATTTACATATATTGAACAATTCCTAATGGAGGCAGCTTTACGACTTCAACAATTATGAAATGAAAATTGTTAAACCGGCCATTTGACCAGTGTTGATTGATTTAGCGTCAAGTTCAAACAGCTTCGAGTGCAAAGGTTAACTGTACATATTCCGTAGCCCTGTACCTTTCGATCGACGCAGAGATTTCTCAACGACTCTCTCGCCGATCGAACAGCGTTCCTTGTTAGGTTCGTTGGCACAGTGGGGAAGGAAAACTGCCAGATGTTTGTAATCGGAAGGGTCCTTCCTCCAGCACGGGTCGTTCGTCGGGTTCACGTGAACCCGGTTTCCGGAAAAGAATAGCTCCCGCGACTCCGACAATTATCGAATAGCCCCTTGAATCTGGCCGTTGAATGACGGCTTAATCAAGCCCGGAGAACGAGAAAAGGATGTCTGTACGTGTCGTCGGAGGTTGAAGGTTGAAGGGAGTATCATGTCCGTGGGAGAGCAGCACGGCGAGAGGTGGACGTGCATGGAGACGGCCGTGATGCAATTTGCCGCGTCAACCATGACCGTCACTCCTGTTGTTGACCGTTCAGACGTACCGTAAAGGGGCGAACGTAAAAAAATACACCATGGGGAAAGCATGGGCGGTGGAAAAGGTGGCGAAGAGCGACTTACGTGCGCTTTCACGAGCTGCTAAACAAAGTCCGGCACGCATTACTTTACGAGCGCTGAAGGACGTGATCCTTTTCGGCGCTAATGCTGAACGGACTTCCCTATGAGCGGTTCGTGATCCAACTTCGACACTGGATATCCGCTGGAACTTTGTTCCAGAGTACCGATCGTCAAACATTCTAGTTAACACTTTGTCCGTTGCCGTTGTTTCCTTGAAAATCCGAATAGTTTGGGATTCCTCAGCAAATTAGTCAATGGTGATCATGTTATGTGTTAGAATTAGTTCTCAGTCTTTTCCTGCAAGCTTTATTATTTATTTGAGAAAAAAGTGAATGGCGTATTTATGGAGAAATCATCTCCATCTGCAATTATACATTTTTGCCACGTATGTTCAATATTATATAATACAAATTAGTTTTTAGTAATTTAATGCTTAGTAACCGTTTTTAGTAATTCAATAGTTAGTAATAGTTTTTGGTAATTTGGTAATTAGTAATAGCCTTTGGTAATTCAGTAATTAGTAACAGTTTTTAGTAATTTAGTAATTACTAATAACTTTTAGTAATTTTATAATTAGTAATAGATTTTAATAATTTAGTAATTAGTAATAGCCTTTGGTAATTTAGTAATTAGTTACAGTTTCTAACAATTTAGTACTTACCAATAATTTTTAGTAATTTCATAATTAATAATAGCTTTAGTTATTTAGTTATTAGTAGTTTAGTAATAGTTTTTACTAATTTAGTCATTATTAATTTAGTAATGTTAATTAATCAGCAATTAGTAATAGATTTTACTAATTTAGTCATTAGTAATGTAGTAATTTTAGTAATTCAGTAATTAATAATAGTTTTTATTCATTCAGTCATTAGTAATAGTTTTCAGTAACTTACTAACTAGCAATAATATTTAGAAATGTCGTGATATTCGAAATTATAAATAAATTCTTATCTCGTCTTCTTGAAGCTCAATTGTTTGAAATTCGAAGAAAATATTATTTTTCCGATAGCTTGCAGACAGACATCTTGTTTCAAGCAATTTTTACTTTATTTTGGGATGTGAACTACGCTGGAAAAGTTTGTGGAAGCCTATGGAACACTTTGTGCAGAACAATAATTTTTCTGAAGTAGCTTATTTACCTTCTGCCATATTAGTATTCGTTTCGAAGGAAATTGGGGATCAACGACGTCTCATCGATATTTATGTGGGAACGTGAGCAAAAGACTAGTAGAAGAACACCTGGTTTTACAATAAGAGAAGGTGATATTCGATCGATTTTCGTATTAATAACTCTCCTGGCATGTATCCAGCAAATAAATATAGTATTTAAGTGTAAATATAAAATTTATACAATTTTATAGATCGTATAGAAATCGTACATTATGTTTGGATTCAACGAAGTCTGCGTCGTTGCATAATTTTGATTCAGTAGAATCCTGCAGGTCAGTTTCTTGTACTGCTATTGTTTTAATAGCGTTCGTGCTTATATTACGCCAAAATGAGATGAAGCAGTGATTTTGTAACGCAGCGAAAATATGCTTTATTGAACAACTGAAAACATTTATCTCGTGATAATAAATCCTCTTGTATGTTAATTCATTCGTAAAAGTTTTTTCATAATACATATCGTATCATCTTCGAATACTAAAAACGCAAAATAAATGAAAAGTGAACGTGTTAGTGATTATTTGTATGATCATTTACTTTATCATTTTGAACGAGAAAGAAATTATTTTTTGTAAACTAATAAATATAAAATATACAGATGAATACGTTGTAAATAATTTCAAGTGCACGGTCACAATGCATCTCTGACAGTGATTAACTATTGTAAGTTTGCGAGTATCGCTTTTCTGGAAACGATAACAACACACTCGCCTCCAAAAACCATTAATTATTCTACATTTTAAAAATGCATCAAGTAGGAAAAATAAAATGTAATATGGGATACTGCTTTCTCTTTTTAAAAAAAGCATCGTATATCCTCCTGCTGTTAAATACCGTAAGCTTTTTACGGCGAGCGTGATATGTAAATCTTTATCATACCAGCAACCATCTAATCCCTTCCTGTGATACCACGTTTCCAAAATGCTGAACAAAAGTTTTCGCGAGAGAAATAGTCCCCATTTTCCCCAACGATATTGTTTTAATGCCATTCTCGCATAAAATGGCTGCGCTGCGGTATTAGAAACCAGTCTGATGTAATTATCCGAATTATTGACTTTTATAACATATGTACTTCGACCAGATCAGCCAATCCAACTAAATGAATATAAATTAACGTATTCAATATTGCATGTTTAATTACGGAATTAAATTAATGAAGTCTATTGCATATTCCAGTAGAAGCTTGCATCATATAAAATGTACATCATTAATTTCCGTAACCATCTAAATTACCAGTGATTTTCGGATCTTTGATCACTTTCAGATTATAACGAATATCGTGTTATTAGTGCCACGCCAAATTGATATGTTTGCAATTAATTTTATTAATTGCAGAAAATTTCATCGATGAAGTAGGGACGAATATGTTTAGAACTTTCGAATATTGATTTTTACGTATGTGTGTATATTGATTTTGGTGTGTATCCGATTAGTTGTGATAGAATAGTGAAATAATATTCCTCAGCTTATGTTAATTCGCACTGTCTATGCAGAATTTTTGCGGAACAGTGCAGTGATTTTCTAAGCTCTTTGACGTTCGTTCCTTGAAACACAGATCCAATAAATTCCATCTTCCTGAACATCCAGCAACCTATGCTGTCGTGCACTTCTGAAAATTAAATCTATTTAACTGCGATTGCAAGGATTGTAATACGTGATAATTGAAAGATTAATTACCATGTTGTTCCCCATTCATTATTCACATACATATAAGCAATTGTTGGTGATTTATGCATGTGTTTTTAATTTGTTAAGCTAATTGCTCTTGTGCATATGCACCTCTGATCGTTAATTACACGAGATACATCGTCACCTTTAAATATAATAATAATTACAAGCTTGTGAATTTTATCCGTTTTCAGGAGAAATGCCACTGCTGACTACATGTATTATATTTTGATTGCTATACTTTGATATTTGCTATTACATTCACTGGGAAAAGATGCCGCAGTAAAGCGTAAACTCGCAGTAATAGGTGCATCTGCAATACACAGCAAAAGTAGAAGCTTCAAGCTTCAAGTTGGAATCGTTTTGTGACACTAGCCTTCTTTTTTACGAAATTATAACAATTAAAATATCAACAATATATCTCGAAAATCGGTAATTTAGCGTACGGAAATTTTAGCCTTCTTTTTTACGAAATTATAGCAATTAAAATATCAACAATATATCTCGAAAATCGGTAATTTAGCGTACGGAAATTTTAGCCTTCTTTTTTACGAAATTATAGCAATTAAAATATCAACAATATATCTCGAAAATCGGTAGTTTAGCGTACGGAAATTTTAGCCTTCTTTTTTACGAAATTATAGCAATTAAAATATCAACAATATATCTCGAAAATCGGTAATTTAGCGTACGGAAATTTTAGCCTTCTTTTTT
Organism: Megalopta genalis; assembly: GCF_051020955.1. Taxonomy (NCBI): domain Eukaryota; kingdom Metazoa; phylum Arthropoda; class Insecta; order Hymenoptera; family Halictidae; genus Megalopta; species Megalopta genalis. Next base: position 14,766,083 of record NC_135023.1, read on the forward strand.
ACGAAATTATAGCAATTAAAATATCAACAATATACCTCGAAAATCGGTAATTTAGCGTACGGAAATTTTAGCCTTCTTTTTACGAAATTATAGCAATTAAAATATCAACAATATATCTCGAAAATCGGTAATTTAGCGTACGGAAATGTTAGCCTTCTTTTTTACGAAATTATAGCAATTAAAATATCGACAATATATCTCGAAAATCGGTAATTTAGCGTACGGAAATTTTAGCCTTCTTTTTACGAAATTATAGCAATTAAAATATCAACAATATATCTCGAAAATCGGTAATTTAGCGTACGGAAATGTTAGCCTTCTTTTTTACGAAATTATAGCAATTAAAATATCGACAATATATCTCGAAAATCGGTAATTTAGCGTACGGAAATTTTGGACTTCTTTTTTACGAAATTATAGCAATTAAAATATTAACAATATATCTCGAAAATCGGTAATTTAGCGTACGGAAATTTTAGCCTACTTTTTTACGAAATTATAGCAATTAAAATATCAACAATATACCTCGAAAATCGGTAATTTAGCGTACGGAAATTTTCTGGGGCAACTGTGGTAGACAAGTAAAAAATCTCAACTGCTGTAGAAGTCGGTGAAATTCCGTTCGGAATTTCGTTCACACTCTTCCTAGTTTTTAGTTAATAGGTGTAACGCAAGCACACCGGAAGGTACGTCAAATGGCGCTGTCGGCTCGGCATATCTTATTAGAAACAAATATTCATGTCACATACCCGGCGCCGGCTGGTGCCAAGTGTTTGACTGTTACCCCGCGGTGCACGTGCGTGAGAGACCCGGCATATCCTTCGTCTGTGTTCCCGAGAAGTTTAAAATAATATTGAACGAATTTTTCCTTCCGGCGACGCTCGGCTCCTCGCGGATTTCCTCGCGGATTTCCTCGCGGCTCCCCGCCGCGTGTAATCTGCGGCCGCGCGCGCGCGCCTTTTCCGCGAATCCCGTCGTTAGCTGACGCTCATTCGATTCGCGGGACTTTGAATATCAAACTACCGGCATTCTTCTCCCTTGTCCGAATCCGCTTCATCCGAAAACACGCCTTTAATCGCGCGGCTGTGCTTCTTTCCGCTCCGGCGGACGCGCGTCGGGTCGCGTTAACTCCGCGCGCGTGTGTCTTTCGGCCACGCGAAACGCGCACATAAAACGTTAAGTTACCGGTGACATTTTTATGCAAATCCATGCAAATTCGCGCTTTTATAAACAGATTTCAGACGACCGGAGTTACGCGCGAATTCATTTTTAATGGGACCGAAGCTCGGCAAGTCGAATTTCAAAGGAAAACCGGAAATTTTCGTAGTCGCGGAAGTTTCACCGTGTCAAAGTTTTCGGGCGTCGCGGTTTAACAAACGGAAATCCGATTCTCGAGGGCTTTGTGAGCGGGTTAATATCAATCTAATTGCAGGGGTGTCAAAGAAATGTAAGTTCGACCTATTAGAGATCGTTTTTCGTTGATTAGATGTACGAACATTAAATAAAAAGTAAGAAGCAGTTCGATGGTGAATGAAAATTTGATTCGCGAAGGCCGGCTGTGATTTGTTGAAGAGAAATGCTTTTGTTTTCGTTAGAAATTCAGATCAGTGCAATTACACGCGTCATTTAAACCAAAATAAATTCGTATTTCGATGTGCAAATTAGCCTTTGTTGAGATTATATGTTTAATTAATAACACGAAATCTACATGTTCATTGATCAATCTTGAAACTTCATGAAATCATATTATATTGTAATATGATGCATTTAATTTTGAGATATGTCTGTAAAAGTTTAAATTTATATAAATTTCAAGCTAAATACTTGGAACATCCAAATAAAGACACGCAATTGAGGAGTGTTTATAGAAAATAATGTAATCTCCAAAATTCAAATATTTTGTTGTTTCATCTTAAAATATTCTACGTACTATTTAAGTACAATATCTTCTTTTTTATAAACAGTTATAAATAATGTTAATAGATGACATTGCCTGTATGCCAGTTTTGAAGAAAACAATGTAAATTATGATCTTCGAAACTTTGTTACGTTTTAAAATTATTGTGGTTTAATTACGTGTAAAGATAAAGATAAATCAAGTTTTATTAATATAATAGTTTGAAGATCGGAATGTATTTTCTTTCTCCAAGAAAATTACATTTTTATATTGTTTTCTACGAAGTCTCCACAATTACGATTTCGAAATTTTTTTTTCAATCTGGTTAATTTAAATCTATTTAAAGCTTCTCCATATATTAAACGTAAATTGTTAAATGTAAATCCGTTAAATGTTTCTCTTTATGCCGAGATAATAAGTTTGTGTTCTCTTTAAACACATCTATTCGTTCCTCACGCGAAGCCAATAAGGTGTGTGCCATTCGAAATACAAATTAACTATAACAAGGGAAAATCGTTCGCACGTTTTAAAATTCCTGGAACCCGTTTCGAATAGAAAATTGTTAAAAGTTCTGCTACCTCTTTCGTATTCCAAATGTGTGGTATGAAGTATTATATTTCTGCCTGAAGCCACGTCCTCCATCCCATTCAGATTGGCTCCGATGGTATTGAAAAATTTCTTTTTCTTTTGAACACACACTTGCTTAGTCAAACAGTTCTCGGCAGGAGGACAATAAATATCGCTGACAATTTTCCTTCCCTCCGCACAAGATCGTGATATCTGGTAACCATTTATGCCGGTAATATTTCATAAGCTGTGGTCGCATCGTAATCATTTTATTAGCTCGATTCATACGCTGGAATTACATTTCATCAGCTGGAATTACATTCGTTTTATTGGCTCGAATTGCATTCACTTGAATAGTTTTAATCGTATGATGCAGTAGTTGCAAGAACTTGACCCGGTTTAGATTTCGAAGCGAAAAAAGATGCTTCTTCGAAACTCTGCAGCAACTTTTTCTTTTAACACTCTGTATTTTATTTAGTTAAATTGAAATTGATATTTATGTTGTATCGTAGCAATTACTTTTCCAACATTCTCGCGTGTTGCAGATTTAAACGAAATTAGAATATATAACGTACACATGAATATGTATATAATTGACAATTTAATAACGCATGAATGCTGTTGAAAAATGATGCAGCAACTTTTAGTATTGCAGGTTTAAACAAAATTAGAATATATAATTCATATATAAAGGTGTACATAACCGACAATTTAATAACGCGAGAATCCTGTTGAAAAATGATGCAGCAACATTCAGTGAGAATAAAAGATTATGTCAATCGAAATCAGAAAATATCGAATTAAAGCGATGCATTATTAGGTTGTGTTGTATAAAATGTCGGGTGTCTTGTCAATTACAAATTCGAAGGAAACTTTTTGCGACTATTTTAAAACACGAATTTTTTGTCGATACCCTAAAAGCAAACGTTGAAAATTATCGAGGAAATCGTGATATTCTAGGATTTCATCTATTCACACATAGAAGATCGAAGAATACGATTATGATGGATTCAGCAAAAACGGTATAATTCGAATTCAGATGTTTTTGCACCCAATGCATCATATTCATGTTGTCAGCCTCAACCGCGTCATTTCATCATCCACGAGAAACCAGGCGAAGTTCTCATTGAAATATCCAGTCGCGATGCATCTTGATCGACGAAATAAATTGTCCTCGATCTCGAGCGCTCGTAAACTAGTTTCCGGCGAGGTGAATATTTTCAGAAAGAGCCGCGGTTTAATTATAACGGGGACGCGCAACCCCCGGACACAACGAGGGGGAAAAAAGCAGATTGCAAATTAGTTCCAGATGTTTTACACTAAGATTCATCGGTAGCCGATAAACTCCTTCGTTCGAAACTGGGTCGGAGTTAGAACGAAGCATTTCCGCGGGATTAATTTCACTTCATCCGAAAGTTTCACTTTTGCGAAGGTGTCTGTATCCGTGAAATTTTTTCCGCCTCGGCGGAACATCCGCGGAAAATCCGGGATCCCCTTCCGAAGAATCGTGCCCCGCTTTCTTGCTTTGCTTTACGAGCACGTATTTGACATGCGTATCCCATACCGAATTGCCGAACTATATCGACCTATCAATGCTCGCGCGCCAAAGGGAATGCAAAATCGGGGAGATGCACGAAAGTCTCTGATTAATATTAAACTGGAAGTATTACTTACCCGATACCCTCCGTCGGCGAGAAATTATGGAAAACGAGATTTTAGAAGCGATTTTGGAAACGACGCGGATCGTAATATTTTAAGGAAACTCGAAACGAACGTACCAGCTAATGTTCCATCGAATGAAGGATATCTTTTTGGAATGCAAGATTATTGTTGAAAATTGCTCGTTCGTTGGAACAATTGGAACGAATTTAACCCTAGAACGTTGGATTGCCGTCGTAAAATTTGTAATTTGTTTGCGAATGTGAAAATAAATAGTAAAATATTAATAAAATAATATACATTTTAATAATATTAATAATATATAACAATATATAATAATGTGTAATAATATATAATAATATATGATAATATATGATAATAATATTTAATAATATTAACGCAACCACAATGTAACTTATGCCAAAAAATAGAAGGGTATCGTTCTAGGATTAAATATTTTCCTCGACTGGAGGATTTTGCAAAGATTTTGATTTAAGTATTTCGTTTGCACCGAGTTTTGAAACTTCGCAATTTCAGAATTCTTTGTTAACAAAATATCTGTTTGGTGTATTTTCACAAAAATATTCCGTCCATCACGAAACAAATATAATTTTTATAATTGGTATAATTGCTACTTACCTTTTTGTCAAACACTAAGAGAACAATATGGAGAATTATTCTGATGAATTTTCATATTCGTTTTAAACAAGGAAGCAGTTTCATTGATAATGATAGAATATTAATTATAGTGATACAATATGCTCTCTGGAAGCAGCTCCCAATGGACGCACCGTTTCAATCGGTATCTGATTACTTTATATACCTGAAATAAATGCATCATTATTGGCTTCATATAATTATTCTAATACAAAGACCGAACACTCTCGTATTATTTCGCACCACCACCTTTTGTTTCCTTAAACTTACCTTAATTGCCCGAGGAATTTAACGGTGAACGAAAGCTCGAGCAAAGTTTCTATTTACTCGTGCATCTATTAAAGTTCAACGACCAATAAATCCGCAGAAATTGGGTCCAAGTGACCGACGTTATGATTTGCACATTAAAAATGCATGTTACTGCAGTCCTGCTGGCTTTAATCAAATATACTATACCTTAACCCCTTGACATACCATTTTCTTCGCAGTTACCGCGATTCGAAACTCTTCGATTGCAATAATTTCTTGGAAGAGAAACAAGATCGATGCTTATTATGTGCCTAATTTTCCTTGAATGTTTAAATAGTTACGACAAGAGATTAGAATTTTATTCCAACTTTAGTGGACAGAATATCATCCGCACTCAATAAGTTGTTAATAGAAATTTTCATAACGAGTCGGACTCGTCAAAGTACGACAAGGGGTTAACATTAATCGATCCTATGGAACGTATATAACGTGAATAACTGAAGCTTTATTTAAGGTTCGTCGCGTTGGAACGTCGGATCAACGTAAACAAGTTTCTAAATAATCGACGGAAATAAATCTTTCGGAACACAAAAATATCCGCAACAGAAATATTAATAGGCGATATTAATTTTGCTGGTGTTCTGCCTCCCGTTGAATTTATTTGGCCGGCGTCTATTGACACCTTCTACCGATTCCAGCCTGGACGAACTCAACTGTAAAACGATAAGTGACGGAAAAAGAGTGACGAGAATTAATGTTTATCGTACAGCTTCATATATCACACGAAGCTCTATCTTTATTTCGTCGTGATACTGACTACAATATGTTCACAGATATTTACAGGATTTCCATTTGCACCTTTATACAGTTTTGCATTTTTCAATAATTCTCGTGAAACCCGCGCGCGTTGATTCCACCGATCACGACACAGGCAGGTTTACAAAATCATCGGCACGCATAATACACGCATTACGCTGTCAACGTTAACGCTTAATCAAAATTCGCACGATCGACGTTTCCTATGCATAGGACGATTAGAAAATAAACGAGCAAATATCAAATATTCGTTATTCAATGATAAAGTTGATTAAAGAATCAGATGCGACTTACAGTGGCAGTGTGAAGATCGACGAGATAAAATGTTTAACGGCACACACTTGATCATTGAATAATAAACTTTTTGGCACTTTTAACTGCATTTTGGTCATCCTATGCAATAAACGCTTCGCTTACACAAAGTTTTAAGAATTCGTGTGTCAAATCGATTAACTCAAATTAAACTGTACCTCGTTTCATAATTTGTTATAATGTAATCGCATAATGATTCGTTAAATATCTATTGACATGTTTGAACAATGTGTAAATGATTACAATAATATTTGAATCGGTACAGTATTTGGACAATGAAACAAGCAGATACGTGCGCAAATAATGTTGGCTAAATTCTTGGACAATATTTAATTACTTGATTACACAACCAGCTTCACTAATTATCGAGTCATGATTGCGGTATCTGCTGCGTCCATCGCCCGTGTAATTTACTCAAATGCATAGTTTCCTTTCAATATAATTAAGTTGAAATAATGCGATCGAATAAAATATTAGTAATAAAATGTAATAAAATACTAGGATTAAAATATTTTAATATTGAAATTAAAATATTTTCACGTTAAAATTATAATATTTTCACGTTGAAATTAAAATATCTTTATGCTAAAACTAAAATATTTTCATACTGAAACTAAAACATTACCACATATTAAAATATTTCCATATGAAAATTAAAATAACTTTAATATTAAATCTTGTCTAAAACATTCTCGAATCACTCGATCGTAATTTGTATTCGAATCAGAAATATCGTTCTGCCAATTTTGCGTTTCGGAACGAAATCTGAGAACAAATATTCGATGACAACCCACGAATTTCAAAAATCGATGTAACTTACGACGAAACAATTAACAGAACTTTCCCCTTCAAGCAAATGTTCATTCTGCGATCGTACTCGTACAATTCATTCAACACGAAAACGAAAATAACCAAACGTTTCGTGTCGACCGAAAAGTCTTCTCGCCCTCCCGAACGACAATTCGCATCTTTCGAACAGCCGTTTCACCGCGAAAACTTAACAAACCCGAATCGAACGAACCAAGCCCCGTCTTAACGTGTTCGGTAAAAATCGCGAGAAGACTTTCCTTTCGACTTCCGTCGAATGCTCCGCATAAAAATCAGGATCAACGAAATCCCGGTATGCGCAGGATCCTCGCAGAGAACGAACAAACATCGAAGCTGCCTGCCGGTCGAAGACCGCCGTAATTTCTCGTTCCGCGGATCGGCTCGTTCGCCGGCATCGTTACATCCATTAAACACACAAATGTTCATACGTGGAAGCCGTGGGTCGATACAACATGCCGTCTTCTGTGTTTCTATTTTCCGCCAACGGTATTCGGGGTTTTGTGTGTAGATCGACCGAAGAGTCTACGGTGTGTGTCAACGGTACTTTACAGGCTACTGTACACTCCTAGTCACAGAAAAATTCGTTCGAGGCGTCGAAAAATAACTGGATTCGGCCGCGGTCCCCCCTTTAACACGTTCCGTGCCACGTGTACCATCGATGGTACACGCTTGCATGTTTACTTAGTGAACTGAACAAATTGTTTACAAGAAATTTAGAACCGAAGAATCAATTTCCACCGCAAGAATGGGCGTTGATAAGTTTTTGTTACGTTGTTATGTGTACGAGAATTAATAATTGCACGTAATACATCAAGTTTTAGTAAAATATCAAAGTGTGAAGATTCGAGTAAAAAAAGCTCGGCACGGAACGTGTTAATGGGGGCTAAATCAGATGACGAACGGCTGTCAATGTCTTAACAGCGGTCTAGTGAAACTAACTGTACAATCTTCTGCCGTCTAGCTCGAAACGAACCGCGATCGCTCGCCGAGATTACACACTTGGATCAACGCAAAACGTAGAAGGTGAAACGCGGGGAAGAATTCTCGGATATCGACTGCGATATAATGTACAACGACGGTCCTAAAAGGAGCCTACTCTGTACAATTGTTTCACGTTTAGTTTCGTTTCTTCGCTCGATTAGAAATCAGTTCTTTCGTATTGTCTGTTGTTACAATTGGAGAAGCGTTTGGAAGCATGAGTGAGTATGTGTGTGCGCGCGTGTGTGCGCGTATGTGTGTTTGTGTGTGTATGTGTGCGTGCGTGTGTGTCGATGGTCGTCGAATTGGCCGTGATGTACACCTGTCAGAAGATCCTCGCTTGGATAGCCCGGTCGGACGCCGAGACTCGAAAAGCGATTCGGAGACGTCCGAGATTCGTATATATGTTACAGGCAAACCTTGGGATCTCGCGATGGCTCTCGGGAATTTGGCACTGGCAATGAGTGCAGAAAATTGCTCGAGTATGGTAATCCTTGAGAGAAATCCGCTCTCGATTAACCAGCTGTTGCAATCGCTTTGAGAAGTTACTGTGGGATTCTACTGTGTACGTTTGATTTTCTTTGTGTTTCCTTCCATCCTTCGCTGTCGCACCGAGTCAAAATCACATTTTCCTTAGAACAGTGAATGTTAATCCTTCGCACTCGAGACTATTTTAATTCCAATACGAAGACGTTCGTTTCAACACACAGTGATTTCCATTTGTTATGTTTTGTTTTCATTTGGTGCATATGAAATTGAACGCGTATGCTTATAGAAGACTTCTATTACCTGATAATTTATCGAATGCAGATAGATTGAATAATGTTGTGAAAATGTTGTGAATAATGTAATGAAAATTCTTTTGAAAATAGTGTAGCAATTTTTCGCGTCGCCTCAGAATCGCCACACGAGTGCACAGGTAACAATGAATTCGATATGTCACTTCCAATTACGTCGAATTCATTGTTAACACCATGCACTCGAGTGACGACTCTGAGACGATGCTAAAAATTGCTACACTATTTTCAAAAGAATTTTTAGCATTTTTCAGCATCGCCTCCGAGTCGTCACTCTCGAGTGCGAAGGCTTAACAATGAATTCGATATACTTGAAAGTGTGATATCGAGTTTTCTAATAAGGGAAACGATGTTCTAGAATGTTCGAATTACAGTCTCAAGTCCGAATAGCATCGCCAGTTCGAAAATTGTACGGCATTCGCGCAGGAAGTGTGACAGCGGAGGATTAAGTAAACGCTTTTGTAAAACACATAATTTAATAAAGAACGTTAAGGTGTACGTCCTTCTTAACCAGTTAGCCGATTTCGTCGAAAAATTAACAAATAAATTGCAACATTTTTATGTTGCAACGGGTGTACTCGTTAGAAACGGCTAAATGGTCAATACCGCTGAACGAAAGATTTTTTTGTATCGGAATAATACAGGAAAATATAGAGTAACGTGGATAACAAGGATAATATAGAATAGAAAGGATAGAAATAGACAAGGATAGAAATAGAAAGAGCACAATAGAACGAGAACAGGTTAATTATGGCCGTGTTATGAAAGGTAACAGTAATTAGTTGGTTTCGGACTGGACCGGGTTTGGAAGTTTCATGATCCGACGGAAGCAGCAGGTTTCGTTTTGGTGTGCTGTTAACAATGGTGATTTTAATATTGGAACAATATGTGGGAATGTAGACTAATGGCGGCACGGATAATAGGACAGTGATAATGGGAGGAAGATTAACGGTGTTGTGAAAAGTGATAACGAGAAATTGGGTCGGGTTTGGGTAGGGTTACGCGCGATAGCGAAAGGTTTCATGTTAATCGATGATTTGTTTCACTTTTCGACGAACACTTGTGAACTCCGAATTTCTTTCGACACTAGGTTTACAGAACTCAATAAAATTCACTGACTTTTTTTCGTTTACGATTATTCAGATTGTAAAGACGCATTTATGAGTCGTTTATTCAATACACGTGTTAGTTGCGGCAAATATTACGATATCTCACTCATTTCAAAAATGAGAGTAAATGTCTTATCGTTACTTTTATGAACTAATATGAAACAGCTGATTTTAGTGCTCCGTAAATCTAGCGTGAATCGATGGTAGTGGCCAACGATGCCATTGGCTGACAATACAATTGTCTTGCTCGCCTTGTTCTGCTAAAGAAAGATGATAATATCGTTATGGAATATTTTTTTTCGTTAATTTATACAGCGACTGTGCGTAATTTCAGTTGAGAAATGTACCACCGTTATAATGTGTTATCGTAGAATACAATTATCGAAGGAACAACAAAATCACTGTCATGATAACAAATATAAAATATAAAATATCGAATACATTGTTCATCGTTAATAAAAAATAGAACATCTATCAACAAATGCGATAAAATCACACGTGTGAACGAGCACGTGCACTGTAATAATCTCTAACGATAAAAGACTAGCATCGTTAACTTTCAATCGATAGTACAAATCGAGAGTGTAACAGTTTGTTCAACTTGATTATTCTTCATCGTCGTTTGAATCCAGTTTCACCTTCCGATTGAACTTCGTTCAATTAACCATCATTCTTCCGACTATCCTTCAGTCTGCCGGTTTACCGACGTATCGTTTTGCATGTAACATATACGTCATCGTCGATTGCATAGAAATCGCAAAGCAACTATAGTCATACAGATTGTACATAGAGTATACGATAACGAATGCTTTCGCACACGCGACACGAATGTGATTAATTAATTGCTATCGTTTTACGAACAGTTACCGTTTGTCGGATGAGATTTACATTATGTACCGATATTGTCTCTTTTTAATCGCGCGAGATCTTTAAAGTAGAGACAGAGCGTGAATAGTCAGACATCGGAACCAATCCGATGCTCGGTTGACATTGATATGCTGTGAGTCGTGATATGTCGAACCTCTGCTTAGAGAAATGATACCAAAGTAAATACACGCTACGCTCCTCCTAATTAATCGGATACGCGCGGGCACACGCGCGAACGCGTGGGCTGCACTTTCGAGGGGCAGTTTCAACTTCGAAAGGTTGTCTTTTCGTAATTAATTTGTCGCCGTGCCTCTCCGGATCGTTCGCGACGGCTCGGAATTTCGAAACTATTACACGCGAAACGTAATACCGCTGCAGGAGCAGCAGTTTTTCTATTTTGCTCGTACAGTTTCGTTTCGTTTTATTTTCAGCTTCATTTTTAAATGAAGGCTATCGATTGCTTTCCACCGAACCCATTTCAGTAATTGAAATCGAATACTCGATGCTTAATGAGCGAAAGTAATGTCCGCGGGACACAGAACGAGCCGATAATTCCTATTTTGAAGCGTCTGGTTATTTGTGCACGTATAAGTGACTTAAGGTTTTCGTGGCAAAGGTAATTTCAGATTTAACGCAGTTACCAGCCATTTCTTGCATCGGGTATTTTTGGTGATTATTTGCAAGCGCTTGGGGAATAGTTTTCGATTTTAAAGTGTTTGTTGATTATAAGAATTGTACGTAATTAATTGGAATTTGTTGATGTATTCATGGCAACAATTATTGTGAACGAATACATGAATGTTGCACGGTCTTTTCAGCCGAAATAGATTCCATGATTACTCTTAATAATATTCCCAATTAAAATGTTCTTTATCTTAAAAATATAGTAGAAATAAAACAGTGCTCGTGATCTTATATTTCCTAAATTGCCAAATGTCAGAAATGCATAATTTACAATTTATGTTGGTCATACGAGATGGATGAAAAATCTAAACAGTCAGAAGTGGGTACATACCATAAATAAATAAAGATTCATGATCCATGATATATTATCAAAACAAAAAACAAGTTCGCTATGCCGAAATCTGACTAACTAATAATTCAAATAATATTTAGTGCCTGAAGAAAATTTTTGTTTACTAGCACCATAAAAGGACAAAAATTCGTCTTGCAAAATGTAAATTTGAAGCACAGAAAAAAATTACCTAAATAATTGATTTATCCTGATTTTTTTATTATTCTGTCACTTATCGAAGAGCAACAAAAATATTCGCAATTTAAATATTAATCTCGAAACAAAGGCACGATAGATAGGTAAATACTACGTAACAGACAAGCTAACAATTTCAACGAAATCCTTAAATAAATCTTTCCAGTACCATTAATAACAATTAAAGTACAAATATCCACAGTTCGATTATCATCCGAAACGGACGAAAAAATATCTTGATTTCGAAGCGAAGAAACAAGCTTGCTGTATCGGAGAGAGCAGTTCATAAATGATTCAAAGGACGTTCACTAAATTAACGAATTTAGCAGCAGTGGAAGATAAGCAGCTGTTTATACCGCGTCTAATCGCGTTCTATGCTGTGCAGTTGTTTTAACCCTTTGCACGTCGGATGTCGCCGATACGGCGACGCTATAATATTCATGTCAAAGTGGCATTTCTTTTTAATTATTACTTTTTTTCTCATACTGCAAGATAATTACATAGAATACATAAATAAAAACACAAAACCTTGTATTTATTAATTCCTATAAAATGTTACATCAGTATAATGATTTTTCATTTCAATTCGACTTTGTACAGCAAAATCATAATTTCTGGACAATTTTCTTCGTGTTGCTGGTAGGTACAGTAAATAAAAATCTAATTCATAGACTTAGATTTTGTGTAATCACATTTTATAAACAAATGGCACACTAACGAAACTACTATTAATTAACAATCTCTTATCTTTGTGGAAGAGCTTTAGTTTTGATGATATCGAGGGACACAGATATACAAGCTTGAACATCTTCTCTGACACCAGAATTACCAAATCAGTCAGAATGACTGGTTTCTCATTTTTTCTTCACTACTCCTGATACCATAAAAATGTTTCTATTAGAAATTTTTATGTGGACTTCTTCATTGAAGCACATATTAAAATAAAAATCGTAGAAAATTTAAATAATTCCAATCTTGTCGTCGTTACAAAACAATGTACATCAGCCACATTTAGGGCTCGGTAGTTTTATCGTTAATAGGGTCAGTGTAACAGTATGTTAACAAAAGTATTATCGTACATCAACAATGTTGCATCTGTGTCCTTCGATGTCATGAAAACTAAAGTGATTCTCCGCTGTATCCGAAAAATCTTCCGAGTGCCGAGGGCTAAACTAGCTGACACCAGGACAAGGACCGGGTCTGCATCGGGTGTCTTCGTAGTCCGAATTTCTGAACCGTGGCGCGCATTATTCGGCTGCAGGGCGAAACGCAACTGCCGTCAAAAGTTGTCGGGATTCTCGCGAGCGGAACGACTCGAAGAAAGCCGGGCCGAGGACCGATGAAGTCCACGGTCGGTGGCTGACGAGGACGAGAGGACGAAGACGATGACTCCCAGCGAACCGTGAAATCCTCTTCACGAGGTGCAGCACGGCCAGGTTCGATGGGCCATATTTCACACGACCATTACGCCGCCGCGAGGGTAATAATACCGCACAATTACCGTGGATCTGAAGTTCTCGAAAGAAAGGAAATAAAATCAGCATAAAGCGAGCCACCAAATGGCGCCGGCAGACCTTTAATGAAAGTACCCCGCGCCGGATAAGAAGGTAAGACACGGGGAATGCCGGCTGGGGAGACGGGGAGGGAGAAGACAGAGGGGGCTCGGCCCTTAAATTAATTCGCGATGAATTACGTCCGTGCCAGCTGTTCGGGCAGTTGTGTTTATTTATGAAGGAACTAAGATCTTCTTCGCGTAGTCCTTAAAGCCGGATCCCGCTTATATAATTTCTAACGATCGCCGAATTCTTTCCGCTCGTCCGTTGCACGCAGATTGCGTTTACGACTAGTTTAACCGGCATTCCCTACATAAACCCGATAAACAAAAGATCCGTGGGAATTCGTTCTCGACACTTCCTTAGCTTTCAGCCGTAGTTCTACTCGATTCGCTGGAAACGTGTTCTCAAAAATAGGTTTTCGGAGCGCTGGAAACTTAACGATTTTACATCACGCGAATAAAAATAACAAACACTGGGTTCGTTGAAAATTTTTAGCGATTTTTGTAACATATATTCGAAGAGACAACTTTACCGATTAAATTCTCCATAAATGTATTCTATACACCCTGTTCACTCTGTGCAAAATTTCCCTTTTTCGTCTGCAAACGTTCAGTGTCCAAATTTATTCTGTTCTTCGAATTCTTTATGGTTTTTTACACTTATTAGTATGTTTTATTAATGTATGTTTCTGTCCTCTTTTAGCTTAAAAATTCAAAACGATAAAGAGCGGATTACAATTATCGGATTGCATAAGGTAGGAACGAAGAAGCTCCATGTCGGGTCAATTCGGACCCATGGAAAATGTTGTCGAACTGTGGATTTTGACGTGTCTATATTGCATATTAATTTTACGAAGCATTCGATAAACAATAATCGATTAAACTGTAATAGAATTTTGTTTCATTCTCGTTTCACGCGAATTTTTAACGTACTGAACTTTTTTATGTTTATTATTTCAACCTTGATATTTATCACTAGACTCTGCAAAGTACCGTACTTCGTTCGACATTTTACTAAAAATTGGTTAAATCACAGTTTACATTGGTACTATTTCTGAGATTATAAAATTCTCCAATCACGTCATAGGTATATTAAGTAATTAGATAAATCGTTTACGCGGAACATGTGACAGAAATCTTCTCTAAAAATGAGTATATATCAATTATGACACGATCTTCTAAGATTTCAGTAAGTGTACATTTTCAAAAACTTTCAAATAATATACTTTTTTATCAGTGAAATTCCCATCTATTTTGTATTGTCTTGCAATTATACTGTACATGTAAAAAAAATATAAGATCGTCTGACACTATACCTCTATCAATTAAAACAAGTCTTTCTTCTACACTAGACTAAAATAATATACTTGACGTTAATAAACAAAATGTTCCACTCCTTGTCATCAAAAATATCGAATCGAAAATAACAGAAATCATTCACCACTTACCTGTATACGAAACAAATAAATCTGTGTGAAATTGTTACATGCTACACGTTTACTGACTACTTTAAAAAAAATAGTTTATAACAAATTTAGAATTGAAAAATTAATTTCCACCAGGCGAATGGGTCATAATAAGTTTGTCTATATATACGATAATTAATAATTACTTATAATAATTATATCATATATAATAATAATATAATATAATATATAATATATCATATATAATAATAATATAATATAATATATAATATATTATATATATATTATATATATTATATATATTATATACGAATAATATTACATATAATATCAAATGACCAGTGCGAAGAATCGAGTAAAAACAGCTTAGCATAGATTGTGTTAACAGAAAACTGTACAATAAAAATGTCCTGTTTACTTACGGAAGTCAGGCAAACCCAGTGAATTCCCATTTCAACAAAGAATTAAATACATCAATTTATTCGACAGCAGCGTCGGCATTAATTTGCAATTCTCTTCGAGATGTCTCGAGAAATGGTCACAAAGGTTCTACCAATCCTACGAATATTCCGGCGTCGCCATGAACGATCCGAACCCTCCGCCCTACCGCCGTTTCCTCGAATCATCTTCGTTACCCTGACTCACTAATATCGATATTCGGCGTGGAGAAAAATCCCGGAAACTTCTTCTAGAAAGTAAATTCCATCACTAAGAGAAATCGCCCAGAGCGGATCGGCTTGATGGGCTCTCGATGGTAGGCAGAAAATGAAAAAATAAAGGAAATCCATTGATAGCGCCAGTCACGTTTAGTTACCCTCTACTCGGGGAACCGAAACGGGTACAGAGAGATTCGTTTATTTAGCGTTGAATACACAACGGCGTCTGGACGCCGGCATAAGCGTCTGTCAACGTCGTAATCGAACGCTAAACTTGTCACGGATTAATCCGCAATCCTGCGATTCTCGGCTAACTGTAAAACTTCTCGTCCCTTCTTCTCTCCCTCTCTCTCTCTCTTTCTCTCTTTCTCTTCCTGCCATCCTATACGTTTCACTCGTTCCCTCGAAATCTCTCTTTCCCTTTTCTCTGGAGTTGACACAGAAGGATTAAACCGAACTTTCCCCATCAACAAATAAACGTTCATCGGGAGAACTGAATCGCGCTATCAATAATCAGAAATACAAAAATATGGATTAGTACCTCATTTTCTTCACGCTCATTCTCCGTGTCGATCGATCCTATTCAACTAAAATGTTCTAGGAAAAGGGACTCACTTGTCTACCGAATGCGCTCGCGATGCTCCTTGCACTACGGATGCGAACAGAAGTGTAATTGTGCTTTGACGCAGGTCGTGCGATCGTAGGAATTCGAATTCACAGAATTAATTATTGGTCCGATGAGATTCAATGACCGACACGACGTGTTCCAGGAGTTCGGTTAGGGTTAGATTGGAGCTAGCTTCGCTATCAAAATTGCTTCTTATGCATCATGATTTTGATAACATTCGTACGGAATACAGTAATTTCTCTCTAATTCGTGCTCAGATCGCGCACAAAAATGAACAATTTGGGAAGAGGAGATACGATTCAGCTTGCGTCTCGTTTTTATAGTTGTTGACAATCGGTAACTATAAAAACGAGCGGCACCTCTCGAATAATCGTATCCACTCTTCTCAAATTGTCCATTTTTGTGCGCAATCAGGGTGAAATTACTGTAGTGAGAAGAGAAGACGGCTCACCGCCAATGTTTATTGCGTTAATATTAACATAAAAGTGGTAAATGAAAAATCAAAATCAATTGCTTTTACTTTGCACGTCGATAACGAAGGGGTCCAACTTGGACAGTTCGATTAAATAGGAGCAAGAGTATTAAAAACATTCCCCCTTTTACAGTTTTCCTTATAATTATATTATCACTACAGATGAATAAGTAATTAGCAGACTGCGGATTTTTATGGGAAATAAAAGTTGCCCGAGTCGATCACAAGGAACAGAATTGGAATAAAAATCAATTTTTAAAAATCAACTTGGACAGTTCGATTAAATAGGAGCAAGAGTATTAAAAACATTCCCCCTTTTACAGTTTTCCTTATAATTATATTATCACTACAGATGAATAAGTAATTAGCAGACTGCGGATCTTTATGGGAAATAGAAGTTGCCCGAGTCGATCACAAGGAACAGAATTGGAATAAAAATCAATTTTTAAAAATCAACTTGGACAGTTCGATTAAATAGGAGCAAGAGTATTAAAAACATTCCCCTTTTTATAGTTTTCCTTATAATTATATTATCACTACAGATGAATAAGTAATTAGCAGACTGCGGATCTTTATGGGAAATAGAAGGTGCCCGAGTCGATCACAAGGAACAGAATTGGAATAAAAATCAATTTTTAAAAATCAACTTGGACAGTTCGATTAAATAGGAGTAAGAGTATTAAAAACATTCCCCTTTTTATAGTTTTCCTTATAATTATATTATCACTACAGATGAATAAGTAATTAGCAGACTGCGGATCTTTATGGGAAATAGAAGGTGCCCGAGTCGATCACAAGGAACGGAATTGGAATAAAAATCAATTTCTTCTTGCGACGATTTGAAGAATTGTAGGAGAATGTAGGAATGTCCTTAAATTATTGCCTTAAAGCCTTCGCTGCTTGGAATTTCACCTAGTCATTTCGATCATAAATGCATAAAATCCGCAGTCTAGTAATTAGTAGCGGTTTCATAGTCCGGCAATAATAATTAAGGGTTAAACACCCTTCAATAGATTGTCATTGTACAACGATAGGGAAAAAAGTACGAATGGCCACTACCATCAAAAAAAGCTTGGACAACTGCAAACATACAGCAAAAATTGTCCTATTTAGAAGAAACCAAATTGCTTAGCGAAATTATATAGTAACTTAAGGAACATTGATTAAAGCGATATTGTTGAAGCCAGAATGTCTAGTATAGATAATCTCAGTGTAGAAATTTTAATGTAGAAACTATTGTATATATTACATTCACGCGTAACCCTACAGATTGTAATCCCACAAGTGGTCGTTAATTGTTATTAAGCAAACAGTCAAGAAATAAATAAAAAGAAGAAGAAATATTGATACTTCGTAAACCTTCTTTGAAATCGTTATCACGAATCTATAGGCTAGAGGAGCCAATTACTGTTCCCTGTTAGGTGCCTTTAGGTGTTTCCGCTACTAAACGCAACTTTAGCAATTTAAATGACATTTCTTAAGGACTTAAAGGTAAATTTCAAAGTTTCTTCTGTCGACATAAATTTTCCCATGACACAAGTATCAGATCCTCTTTGAATATTAGAAAAAAGAAAAGAAAAGTTCCAGAGTCAGTTACGGTGCCTCAGTTATTCTGCTCTCTTCTTGACTACTATGCTTCAGTTATACTGTGTACGATAAAAATTCATTACTTAATATACTTTCATAATCTTTTTGTTCTATAAAATAATAATAATAAGTCATTGAGGAGGTCACATTAGAGATGACTGCTTTGACAAAATTTCATATTCACATTTCTCGACTTCAAAAATATGACAGAGATGATTTGAGATTTGAGGTTATGTTGGCCTATCTCGTGGTAAGCAGCATGGTAACTGAGACATCGAGTCAAAAATAGATCCACTTATTGTGCACAGTAAATGAACTATTGACAATTGAAACTGAAAACAAAAATTCGAATAAATAATCACTCTTTTGTTATTCCACAATCTTAATTTGAAATAATTTGTGCGTTATTTTAAGCACTTCTAACATGGTTAATTTTAAGAATTAATAATAAGATATAAGAACAATAACAATAAATATAAAATTCATTGTGCTTTAAAATGTACAAAATACACAGTAATTGGTTACCCCACAATAATTGGCTCCACTATCCTAATTCGGCAATGGGGTAACTTCCTGGCGTGAAAGAATGTATTTCCTGGCGATTATACTAGCCCCGTCCGTTTCTGCATAGCGCTCACAAAAACCATAGACAGGAACCGGACCTAGATCGCAGGTCCCCGGTCAAAGCTTTGTTCGATCCATGGCGTGCAAGTGTGTCGTCGCGCTCGTTAAAATCGCTTGGTCCGATCGAAGGAATCCGCTGGGACAGCCCGGCGAACCCGAGGTGTCTTTTGCTCCACACATAAAAAGCTGCCGACAGTCATTGAAAACGCGATATACCCTATTACGCTTTGCCGCTTACGAGGTCTACTTATACAGATATCCTTAGTTACCCTGACGTGTCAATATGCACACACATGTACACGTGCAAGCCCTGCGTGTGTGTATGATACATAGATACGTGTACAACCGTGTATGTACACCACGCGGATTTTATTGCCACCGAAACCGAGAGAGGAACGCACCAGGCTGCTCGGTCTATGCGCGTCCCCGCCGCTGAAAATTATCCGAACGACGTTTAATGCTCAAAACAGAGAATCCAGAGAATACAGCTGGAATATAAAATTACGTCGCGTCGCGAGATTATGAACCTCGTTAGTGGGGATCAGAGTTGGGCAAGACTTTATTCGGATGGCGAATAAAAGATAAATAAGAGTGCAATTTTATTCGACATTATCGAATAAAAATTTATCTAGATAAAAATTTGTCGGAGCACAATTTTCATCGAATAAGAATTTACTCGTGATTTGAATAAAAATGATGGATCATAGTGTTTTTTCATAGCTTATCGACCTATTTCTTCCTTATTACTATTTCGAATTATTCGGACAAAGAATATTTCGAATTATTCGAATAAAGAATTATTCAAATGAATATAATAATTATTCGAAAAAAGAATCATTCGAATGAATATAATAATTATTCGAATTAGAATGAATATAATTATTCGAATAAAGAATCATTCGAATGAATATAATAATTTTATTCGAATATATATAAAGAATCATTCGAATGAATATAATAATTATTCGAATGAATATAATAATTATTCGAATAAATAGAATAATTATTCGACTAAATAGAATAATTTCTGACGAGTATAATTATAACTCGAATTATTCATAACGTCGATTCATTCGGATAATTATCTCAGATAAATATTTATTCGAAGCAAACCGAGTAATGCCCAACTCTTCAAGGGATGAGATCAAGTTCAATATAATACTCACGAGCCCGAATCATTTTCAATATCCAAGTTCCATTTCATGGGTTTCCATTACTGCCCAAAAGCAATAGCGCTTCAATGACTATACATGGTGTACCCGTCAAGTTTTGTCATCGTTCTTCAGTCATTCACGGCGGTGCAATCAAAACATACGTCAAACGAAATTTCATCAGTACTTGGTGGGCTACGCATTCGCATAAATTCTTTCTACGTAAAAAAATTAAGCACACACACAAGTTTCGAAAACATACTTATAAGTACATTCGCTGTCGAAAGGAATCGAATCTTTCGCGAATAGTACTCGAATCTTGGAAATCCGAAATTCATAGGAGCTTCTAAGCGAAATAAATAATTGTTGAATTTCTGGTCATCACATTCATAAAAGTATGGAGTCTATTCGACCATGATTCGAGCGTACTCGCAAGTATTACGTTCGTTTAACTAAAGTACTCGTGAAAGATTCGAAGCTATCTGTGTCAAAAACTATCGAGTATA
Organism: Megalopta genalis; assembly: GCF_051020955.1. Lineage (NCBI taxonomy): Eukaryota > Metazoa > Arthropoda > Insecta > Hymenoptera > Halictidae > Megalopta > Megalopta genalis. The sequence goes on from NC_135023.1 coordinate 14,786,635, forward strand.
CTTAGGAGTACCGTTTCCATTTTTCAAAGTACTTTACAAAGAGTTCGAATTCAAGCAGTCGAAGTTCGAACCTGTTTACGAGGAACTTGATCCCACCCCTACTCGTTAGACTACTATGCTCCTCGGTTATAAACAATGATTTCCCGGTTCTCCCTTAACCAGGCTGCACCACTGTACCCAATCTTTGCTCTTTTCATCGCAACAGATACTTTTTCTGCCACTGAGAATTCATTTTATTAGCGTTGCTACTTGTGTTTCTGTTTTCTGTCTTTTCTCTGGCGTCCTTATTAGAAGCATGGTGTCAAGCTGGTTTCATAGGTTCGGTTTCATTTGCACGCCAGACAATAATATTGCGTTACCAGTTGCACCGTTGATGGGAAATAATCGGAACAACGTATACCGGGTGTCCGGGAACTCCCGTTACACCTGGGAAGGGGCGATTCCTGTGGTGATTTGAATGTATAATGCAGGCATAGACTCCATATTGTGCGTGATCTGAAGAGTGCTCGGAATATTGTCGTCTTACGTGTAACAAAATTATGTATAATAAAATTAACAATAACACGTTATCAATTGTTATGCTCAGACTGCGGATTTCATGCATTTACAGCAAAACTGGGTAGTTGGAATTGCAAATAGCGAGAAGACTAAACGAATTTAAAAATGTCAATGCATTGTTTCTAATGTACAAAAATTATTATAAAAAGAAAGAACTGACTACTTAGTTTCTACTTCTTGTAACTGATGCAGACAATTTTTATTCTGCATAAAAAACCGCAGTCTAGTTACGCTCACTCAAGATTCATAGATTTTGTGATTTTGGCTGCTCTGATATGTTTGATTCCTTTCGGTTTCTATTGTAACATTTATCTCCGAACGATACGATATGTATCGATAATGATACGATATGTATTCGCGTGAAATTACAGGTGTAACTGAATTTCTTAATTAAAAGCGTGAAGCCAAAGTGGGTGATCTTAATTTGATCTTTTAGCACTAGGATGTTACTGAGAAGAGATTTCACTTGTACGCACTGTTCAGGTCACTTAAACACGAACGCAGATCTTCATATACGATAGAAATATACAAATTCATTCGGTATCGATGTTTCGCTGTAAATTCTTCAACACGTTTCCGCTCGTCGAAGCATCAGCTGTCTACAACGAATTAACACGTTCGAGCCAGGGTACAATCATGGCACAGTAATTGCAACGTTAGTCATTCCTTAAAAATTCCTCTTGAGCATCAACGACGCGGTGTTCTCGCGTCGTTCGAGAATCGAGATGAAATGTGGGATCATTGTCGTTCAAATAATTGTAAACGGTTCATCCTCCTGTCTTCGTTCTGTCGGATCTCCTTTAGCGAGAGCCCCTAGTGCATTCGTCCGAACCTAAAGTTTCGTTTGATCGCGGAAATCGAAACCCCGGTGTCGATTTTTAGTTTTCATCACGCGCGATCCACGCTGAATGATTTTCATTGGGCATGGGGCAATAAGAGATTGATCGCGGTGGGGCACGTATGCCGGTTGAATTTTGAAAGATCACCGTTCGCACGGAGCGGACCGTCATCGGGCGTCGTGTCGCGAAAGTGAAATTTCCGGGCAAAGTGTCCTCTGGATTTTAGGAAAATATGGCCCGGATGTCGCCGGGAAGTGGACACTGAAAATAAGTGCGGTGGACAGACCGGTGCGGACTTTTGAAGACCTTCCGCGTGAACAATGGTGAATGCGAGACGAGAGCGATTTCTGCTATTATATAGGGTATACGGAAAGGTTTGGACCAAACTTATACTATATATTACTGAGGCCAAATAGATGAAAAAGGTTTATATAAACTTACGTCTGAATATGCTTTATTAAGAAACGATTGAAAATTCCTCCCACTGCAGGAATGCAGGGTTTTACTCGTCGAATTAGTGATTGTCGAACTTCTTCATATATTCTATCTGTATTGGAAATAATAGTAAAGGCATTTCGAGTGCATTCCCGAAATTGATACTCTGCCTCTATTGTATTTTCGTCCCTCATTTTTTTAAACAAAATCCTGTTTCATTTATGTGTACACGATATTCAACTTCTGTCGTCCCTGATTTTTTAAATAAAATTCTGATAATGTACAATAATAATTGTACAATAATAATAATTGTCACAATAATAATTTCTATTGTTGGTGTTGAACAAGGCATCCCAGTTGAAGGAGGCCATTTCAATATTTCTGTTATTTTTGGAGATATTGGAAAACGTTATTAATGGCAGTTGTTCAGTTCAGTGAGACCTATAATATCGCGGTAATAATATTTTTGCAGCTAGAGAATTTTTTAATTATAATCGTATATTCTTGTATACATATCATTTATACAGCTCGACATCGGTTTATCAATATCTCCAAAAATAACAGAGATCTTTAGCTGGGACATCCGGTATAACATTAGTGATAAAAAAAGAACATGACGATTATCATTCCGATCGATGGAAGAGCGCAGATTTTTCATTACAATAGAACAATACACATACATATGAATGAAAGGGCTGCGTTTGAAAGAGATTTTACGAAATTTTTTGCGAAATTCATTTCGCAGGAACAAAAATATACAATTTACGGTAAACAGACTACGGTTTGCAAAATAAAAATTTTTCTGCACGAATTGCATAGAACAACGGCAAAACAAAAATTCCCTCGTTTTGCTTAAAAATTTCAGCTATCCCTTTCTGGCAGGGATGCACACGAAATTCGCAGTCAAATGATCCGGAATATACAGGAATAGTTATAAATAGATATCGTTGTATACGCATAGTATGTGGTATTATGTGTGACACGAAACCAATAACATTTTTCGCGAGCATAGAAGCAGCGACAGCTGAAAAATTTGAAGTTTACGGAACATATTGAAGTTATATTTCAAAACTGTTTTAAATCATTTCACAATCGAAATAGTAATCGGTGTAGCGTAACAGAAAAAAAAACAATACAGGCTCAATTGCGACCTATATCGCTATTTCATTCTTCTTGCAGCGATCACTTCACTTTTGAAGTAGCAATCATTGTCGCATATTATAATATAGGTCGATTATAACGTGTTAGCATTTCTCGTTTCATTTTCATAAAAAAGTTCAGAATTATTGCTCGCTGTACAGGTCGATTGTAACATGTTAACATTTCTCGTTTCATTTTTATAAAAAATTTCAGAATTATTGCTCGCGCTTAGAACGAAATGAATTTCTCCTGCATATTTTTTCATGCATTTTATGTTCTGCACGTACCGTTATTTCATTCGACATTTAAAGGTAGATAGAAAACGATTTGAAAGATGACCGAAGCCGTTATTTAATTCATTAAAGATTAAATAATATACACTGCATAAACGCAACGTTTCATTGTCAATTTTTTGCCGGGAATTTACGTTGTTGAAATTTGTTGATCATGTTGCGTTTGGAAAATGAGAATTTCAAGATTTATTCGATGTATCATGTGTATCCGACGATATTTCGAAATTTACAGAAATTTACGTGTTTATAGTACTGTAATAAACCGAATTTGATATAATCGAGACTTTTTTATGTAGTCGATTTTTTAAGCGGTGTCCAGGATTGCACTACGATTTTCACATTTCGGCGAAACAGTACATGTCGCTTTATTTGCGTCGTTCCTATGAATTAATTACTTTTCATTCGTGCAAATACATAAAATTAATTCGGTTTCACTAGAAGTGCCGATCAAAAAATTTTGTTGGCTTCATTTGTTCTTTTCTTTGTACTTTACTTGCAGAAATAATAAACATGCACGTCAAAATCGTGTCGTTTGATTGTTTGAATCTTAACAATTTAATAAAATAGAAACCGATACGTCCAATTACTCTTCGAACTTTCTTCTAATTGTCCTAATAAAATTTTGCTGACGATAATCTATATTAACACATTGACGACCGCGCCGAAAGCATCTCAAAATTTCATAGAATTCAAGTATTTTAATCAATTAAATTAAACTTGCAAAGGATGATTATATAACATCGATAACTATTTCAACATTCTTACCAATTGTGAATCTTAATAAAATGAAGAAATTTTTATGGATTAGCATGGAAATTAAATTTTAAATAATTTCATCATCCGCATACGGGTGACGCGGCAGTCAAAGTGTTAAAATGAAACGTTGCTTCTATTGTTTTCGAATAATCCTTTTAAACGATTCTAAAAAGGATTATGTTATCTATAAAAAGAATAACGTTAATTGAAGGAGTCTGAATCTAGTATAACAAAAGACCAATTAACGGAGCTGTCCACAAAAATGGATTCCCCAGAACGATGCGCGAACGATGGGACAGCGAAAGTGTGAAACGTTAGAACGAAATCGCTGTTAAATAGCAATCGGCGAATAGTTTCGTGATCAACGAGCCGCGCTCGAGGAATCAATAATGGGCAAGCAGCGAATAAAGGATTCTTTGTTTTCGCAAATGTAAATAGAGGGGCCAATGAATAGAATGCAATTCTACGGGATCTAATAATTCCGTCGGAATTTTCCCGATAGAATCGTTCGTCGTCCGACATTTCGAAGTTTCGAAGCGTTATTTTTTATTAGCTAACAGATAGAACTGGATAGAAGCAATCGCGCAGTGCCGGATCAATGCAAACACCGAGTTCGCACATGTCCGGGATACACTTGTTAATATTTCAACGTTCTCCTTTTCGCCGGCGGAAAATAAAGTTCCGACGTACGCGGCTCGCGCGTTTCATTTCCTCCATCGTCGCGACTATATAATTTATGAGTCGTACGAGCTAATTCGGCCCCCCTCGTATCGCTGGCGATCACATTAACAAAAACGTTAAACGCTATAGAACCGTCATTCCAGGCGTCGGAAGCTCCCCAGATTTTTTGCGTTCCTCGGGCGTGAACATTTTTGCGATGCCAGGATTTATGTTATACGGACACCGGTTTTCGAACTTTGGTATTTCCACGGGAACCGTTTATTCTAATTTTTACGAATTGCGTGAGTGTCTCGATTACCCTGCTCCCCTTGATCACTCATAGTAATTTTACTTGTATTTAAAAACAACGTTAATCCTTTTAGATAAAATTCGATATGTAATTTTCATAACCGAATCAAAACTTTAACTTCTTAAGATCTTCGAAATGTGGGAACTAACTTATGACATTTTTGATAATTGTTTGATGCGATTTTGCCTTCATCTAAAATGATTTTTTTTTATTTTTCTCTGTAATTCCAACCAACTGCGATCTCTACAAAAATTTGTTTACACATTATCTAAAGTAGACTAATGTTTTTGACGTTACGAAAAAATTCAGGTCATTTGGTCCGATGTTAAGAATGTTATTTCGTTTTCACTCTTTATTTACAGGAAGCTTATTCATAGTGAATCGTGTCTAAGAGAAGCTACTTCGAGGGAACTATTTCGAAGGGATTTGTTGCATTATACTAATCTAAATAATTTGATTGCCATAGATGCCATGTGGATGCCATTGTTGTAGTTTCTAAACGATTTTTTAAGAAATTCTTATATGTTAAACATCAATTTTAAGAACAGCTATTAGAAAATTGTTGGTAGATTAAATGATAAATGACGTTTGAACATAAAATAAAAATAATAAAATAAAATAAAACATAAAATAACGCGGAGTCTAATGAGAAAACAAGCGAATACAAAGAACAAGAATTGCTAAAATTTATGGAATTTATTTGTATACGATCAGTTAGTCGTTTTTCCACATTTGGCTCCATTGAGTTCAACCATCCAATTAAATTGGAAATTATGGAATGCTCACCAGTTTCACCAGTTATGTAGCTCTATATAAATATTTAGACAAATCAGTTTCTATCGCGCGTGTCTCCACGAAAAAATCAGCAAACCTTCCTCAAACACGTTTTCAAAAAGAACCTCTACATAGTTGATTCCGAAAAAAATCGCAGAAATCGCTCAAGTCTCAGCGTTGCAATCGGTCGCCTCTTCTCCAACAAAATTGTTACATATTCCCGAAACATCGGCTCAATTATCGCAAAAGTTTCGAGAAGAACTTCTTTATAATCAGTTCAGAAAATAATCGCAAAGAGCACTATACTTTCAGCGCCTAAATCGGGCTGTCAAATAGGAGAATCAAGAAATTACGATTTGAATCGCTCGTATTTTCTGTGAACAAAATTAATGCGAATTTCTCAAACGTGAGCTCGATCATCACAAAAATTTCAACAAGAACCTCTTCGTAGTTGGTTCGGAAAAGTATCGCTGAAATCACTCAAGTCTCAGCGTTGCAAACCGAGCAATTAAGCAGGGGCGACAGAAAATTCTAGCTTAAATCGGTCGTCATTCCCTTGTTAAACATATTCTTGCCCGTTCCGCATGCCGACATCGCGGTACGTGTCCCGCATAGTGCCCAACCATGATCGTTTCAACCGGGAACCGCCGCGCGCCGCGCCGCGATCCGTTCTCCGTTGTTCCGTTATTAAAGCTACGATTTAAGAATAAGCCACTCAGGGAAGACGATACTTCGTCGGCGCCGAATTAACCGAGAAACAAAGCGTACCATCTGCCGGACCGGCCTCGTATCGATCGTGATTTTAACAGATTTCTCAAACCTCTGGTCGGCTGGTTCATTGGCATCGCTGGTAGACGGCGATCAGCGTCAGAACGATGATCAGCAGACTAGAAGCCGACCGATGATCCGCGTTCGAGGCCGCGCCGATCGTTGGCCTCTTTTTGCCGATCCTCATAGTCGGCACCGGAGTCGCCACTGATGGGTATCCCAGATGGCCATTGATCGCGTTGTCCACCGACAGAGGCCTGTTCTCCATTTTGTCCATCTCCGCCGAGCCGTAAACGGTTTCGTCCTCCTCGTCGTAAAACGACGGCCGGGCTGCTGTTTGCGTTCTCGCCGGCCCTGAAATCTCTGCGAAGCATGCCAATGGGATGTTCTGTTTTAGTGGCCAGCAAATCTCATTCGTTCCTCTGGTTTTTCTGTTAGGTACCGGAAGAAGTTCGTGCGGTTTTTACGTTAGCATCGCTCAGAAATCGATCGTAGATTTACCGGTTATGGCCGGTGCACCGTTTCCGGACATCTGTATTATTGTTGTTGGATTGCGGATTTTTATGCAAGTTTTTGAAGGACAATTAAATGTGCATATTAACGAATATCTAATTGCATTGTTATTCGACGTTCACTATGAAAACAATTTTCTAATTGATATAAGGGATCGTTTCCTTGTTCAGATTTTTATAAAACAGTTTATAAAAATTAGATTTTGCATTTGGATCCGCGGACTAGTTGTTATTCATATTTTCTGGGTTGAAGTTGACTACAGTCAGCGTCGAGCAGTTTTCGGATAAATTCTTTGAATAAAATTTGTTACTCGGATAATATGTCGAATAAATTCTTCGAATAAAATTTTATTCGGATAATCTGTCGAATAAATTCTTCGAATAAAATATTATTCGTTATTCGGTATTCGAATAAAATATGCACACCTCTAGCTACAGTTAACTTCAAGCTAATGAATATATTGTTTTTAGTGGATACGTGGAATCATCGAAGATAAATTCTTCTTAATAAGGAACGCGTGGAACTGTGGATTTTCTTTGCAATAAACGTAAAAATCCTCACGACCTCTTTCCGTTTCCTAATAACTTAACCCCTTGTCCTATAATATTGTGTCAGACTCATTACGAGCATTTCTAATTAAGTTTACTAATCATTGTGAAGGTTTGATATTATATATAAATGTTGTCTCTTTCTCTTAAATAGTGTGAAATATAATTCTATTCTTTTTGTTATTCGCACAATAAATTATAAATAATAATAAATTATCTTTTCTGGTACGAAATTATTAAAGACAAAAACGCGTTTCAATCAATACAGTTACAAAAGAAATCGTAAGACAAGGGGTTAACACTTATGTCAACGATCAGGTACCCATTAGATACCCAAATGTAGGATTCTGTTATTGGAGAATTATTAAAACTGGATAATAGATTATCAATTTGCTGCAAAAATGAAGTAATCATTTCACAGCTTGCAGGCAATCAATGAAAATATTTCGATATGATCTGGAATATAAAATTAAATTAAAACGAATGTATGTATTATAATAATCATTGTATATTTAGCATAATTATTAGCATAATTTTTGCATGTAGACCATCCTCATACGATTTTTTTACTTTTTTTACTTTTTTGTTTACTTACACATGTAAATATGAATTGCATACGAATCTGCAAATTGATAAAACATTTAATCTGGATGTATTGAATGACGTGTGAATAGCGTGGTATTATTATAGAAATTCGATATAACATGTTTTCCAATTAAAAATGTACATCGTTTTATAAGTTGGAACGTATCGCTGAATATGTTGTAAACGTTTAAAATAATTTATCCCTCGAATAACAATTTTGTTCTTGCAAAATAGTTTCGAGATATTCTGTTAGCTCGAAATCGAACAATTAAGAATTTCGACCGATCGAATTCATGTATAAGTTAAAGCTGATTTTTAAACAATTATTTCAATATTTCCTTTGTAACACGCTGTTTATGGAAACTAGAAGGCAGATTTAGCATCACTGAATTATTAAAACGCAAGAAAGAAAAAACTTTGGTATAGTGGCGCGAAGCTTCTGTTTTGCTTTTAGCATACCGAAACTCGCGGAAGAAGTAAATTTCTATTTAATTCGAGCTTTTATGAATTAGTCTATGGAAATGCGAATTTGCATATACATTCGCGGTGTACTTACTGGCTATTGCACTTTAAGAAGACCGACCTTGTTTTCGGGCGTTTCTAACAAATGTTAACCAAATTTATTAGGATTAATAATGAAAGTATCCTCGTGGGATTTTTTTTTGTGAGAAAGAAATATGAATAAATTCTATTTATATCTAAAAGTCAGTAATACTGTATTTTAATTGAAAATCGAATTTATTTCTAAATTTTTAGTTTCTCTTGTTTTTGTTGCACTGTCAGAAAACAGTTTGAACAAAATATATTTACAGAAGCTACTCAATCTGTATGTTTTTATTAATATTAATTTGTCAGCAATTTACTAAAGAATATGTTCAGTGACAAATGTCTCTGTTGTTCACAATCATAAATTTAATTTAATTTTATTAAATCAAGTGTTTAATTGTTAATTTTGTAGTAGCCAAATTTTGTATACATATTTGTTAGACAAATATGATGAATATTATCAATAACCTTGACGTAACCTTGACATACCAAGGTTATGTGAAGTTTATGTCAGTGTTTTTCGTTAATAACTCGTAAACAAAGCTGCAGATTGCATTTTCGCAAAGTAAAAAGTTACTTGAAACGACCTCAGCTACCCCTCATTGTCGGCTGTTAAAATAATCGTGGAACACCCTGTATATATTTAATAAAATTGAGTCATTTCCTTAAAATAGGTGACTATTTAAAAATTAACTGTTTTTGCACAAAAGAATAACATTACGAATATGACTGGTAAAAGATGCAGAAAAACGAATTTTATGCAAACGTTACTAAGCAGTAGAGTATACTGTGCAATAGCAGATGTAATATGTTTGGGTTTCCAGCAAAATTCGTGGAATCCCGCGAGGAATTTTAGATGTAGGAAGACTCATTGCATACCGTGAACATAGAGTGATTAAGAAAACATACCAACTGTGGTTATTTGGTGGTTAGTACAACGAAATCGGTAAGAGTTTTTTTAACCGAGTCGTTACAAACTCTTACGAAACAATATAAATGAAACAATAACAAATAAAGGAGCATGCAGAATAAAAATGAAAAACAGTTCCGGCAGTGATTCGCCGTCATTCATTTGCAACTTGATAGATTTAGTTTCCTGTTTGAGATAAACTTTTGCTTCGCTCACCCGTCTTCTTAGCATTCCAACAATGCGACAGGTTACGAACACCGTTGCGGAAGTTTTATCGTCTTTCCGGGCAAGTGTTCATCACTGTCCCACATCATTTATTCGGGCGAACGCTTTCTGTCAATCGAAACAGAATATCCAGTTGGCGAAGAAATTTCCAACGAGAAAATTATTCGTAATGATTACAAGACCGTGACTAAAAGTCAAGGGAATATTCATGGGTAAATTGCTGCGCGATTCATCGAAATAGTCGCTTTCATGCAAAATACGCAGACACGTTGAAAAATTTCATCTTCTGGTTGAATTTAATTTTATTGTACAGTATATTCATTTTTCATGGTCGATAATTTGCGAATAAAATTATGAATACAATGTGCTTCGAAAGTAGTTTCGCAATCGAGATGGTAAAAATTTCTTCTCGTGTTTCATTTTACTTTTTCATTTCAATTAAAATGTAACCACTTTAAATCGATTTGAAACATCGTGCGATACGTTAAAAAGAAATGAAAGAAGAAGAATGAAGGTGAAACAGCAAAGGAATTCATTTTGTTTAATTGAAAATAATCTCCGAATTTGATTGTGCATTATTGAAATTACTCGCACACTCAACTGTGAATGCACTATCGCGATTTTGCTTTGGGATTATTGACATAAGTAGAATCGGCAAACCATGGTCAGACACTCGATGATAGGGTCACCAGAGTCACTAACGATAAGCATTATTTTCTGAAAACGAATTTGCCTATAAAATAAAATTATTCGATGTTTCTTACTTTAATTTTGGCGCAGAATCGATAGTCGGAGAACAATAGTTTCGCAATTAAAAATGATGAAAATATATAAAATAGATTGTGTTCGCGTGTAGAGCATTGTTATCGAGAAAATGATATTTAATCTCTCGTCGAGCACACATGCTTTTGAGTACAGGTGGCTGATGTGTTTGACCATAGATTAATATATCTATCTACATTGTACACAGCACGCTATTATCCGTTTCCCACCAATCTTACCGTCCCCTAATTATCAATTTACGTCAAGTTAACGTGGTAAACCGGTAACACCGAATTACTCTCTATGATTATAATGTAATCAAGAACGATTTTCGAATTAAAATAAGCTTGCGATTTAATTCGAGCTTCAAGTGTTTTTTACTACGATTCTTAGAGCTGTATGCATAAATTCCTGAAATTGTGCGACTCAATAAATCATTCATGTATTGTCCATTATTGAATAAACAAACGTAATTGATGTTCGGTTATAATTGAAACAGCTTTTACGTATACTGTTGTACTGAATATCCATTCGAAAATAGTTATTGATCAATAATTAATCGAAACAATACTCTCACTGCGGAAATAATATCACTATTTCAATAAATACTTTGCTTTCAATTCAGTAAAAAAACAGAAACCGAGTCGAAGTTCGATTGTAATTGGAAAAACATTGTTCTAATACTATTATTCTGTTCACTCATTCTAAAATACATAGTTATCGATAAATACAAAAATTAATCGAAACAATACTTTCGCTACGAAATAATGTCACTATTTCAATAAATACTTTGCTTTCAATTCAGTAAAAAAACAGAAACCGAGTCGAAGTTCGATTGTAATTGGAAAAACATTGTTCTAATACTATTATTCTGTTCACTCATTCTAAAATACATAGTTATCGATAAATACAAAAATTAATCGAAACAATACTTTCGCTACGAAATAATGTCACTATTTCAATAAATACTTTGCTTTCAATTCAGTAAAAAAACAGAAACCGAGTCGAAGTTCTATTGTAATTGGAAAAACATTGTTCTAATACTATTATTCTGTTCACTCATTCTAAAATACATAGTTATCGATAAATACAAAAATTAATCGAAACAATACTTTCGCTACGAAATAATGTCACTATTTCAATAAATACTTTGCTCTCAATTCAATAAAAAACAGAAACTGAATTTCGTTGCCCAAAAGAGTCTGAATTTGTCCACGTATCCTCATTATGAGCGAAACTTGTTCGTTTCGCGGCGACGTTCATAACTCCACCTCTGATATCGTAAACTGAATTTCACAATTAACTGTCCCGAAATAGAAAGTTGATCTCTCGAATTTCGTGCTGCGCCCGATGCACCCCGTACGGCGCACCCAGTGCATCGGGTTCCGCAGTCCCCCCATCCGAAAGAGAAACGAAGGAATCGTTGTTGCTGTGACAGTGCAGTGCCTCACTACCAATTTCTCTCGGTCCACTTCGCAAGCCAGCCGGCGGAGATCAAAGTGGAGCTCGTTCATTCCTCGACGACGCGTCGCGAAATCATCGTCAACGCTTTCACGATAAACGAGAATATACGAACCGAGGGCGAGTGCTGTGCCGGGAGCAGCGGGCGCGGGATGAGCAAGAGAAGAAGAGGAAGAAGACGGGTGGAGAAGAAGAAGAAGAAGAAGGAGGAAAAGGACGAGGAGGAGGAGGAGGAGGAGAAGGAGGAGGAGGCTGCATCGTAGGAAATAAGTAAATCTCGGTATCACGAAACGGCATTGATTCCCAAGACGTAATCGGGTCTGAGCTTGTCGGCGCCGCTCGTGACGATTTACCGAGGAGCGAGCCGCGTGCGAGATCCTTCAGGCGAAGTGCTTTGGGTACCCGGCTGTCTCTCCCTGGAGTGCTCTGACCTGATTGAAAGATCCCGGGGATCGTATGCGAATAGATGAGGATTGACCGAAAGAAGGCGGTACGACTGCTCTGATGTCGTCGCGAAATCCTCGGGGACTTCCGCCGGCAAAGTGAGGATGCTTGTAAACGCGCGGCCGTGTTTGCTCCGTGGAGCAGGGCTCCTTGTTTCTATGATAGGACGATCAGTCTTCGCGGAGGACTCCGGTCTTAGCCGCGACGCGGCCGGGCCGCGCGGGACCAGGCCGGGCCAACAATTTCCACGCGGGGCTTCCGCAAAGACTCGTTAACCTGCCGGCTCGTTACGTATCAGCCGTGAAATAACACCAACCCGAGACGGATTTCCGGCGCTAAGCGCAACAGCTATCAACCCGGCTCCGCTCTCGCACGCTTATGTTAGTTCCGCGCCTGCCTCGCCTCGTTATCGCGAAGCCTTTCGAATGCCGCTGAATTGTTCACTCTTTCGTTACCCCGCGACTGTTACAATCGCCTGCCAACCCTATCCCCTACCCGCCGACATCGCGGCCACGCTAAAGGAGAAACGTCTAGCGAGCTACTTACACGTTCCGGATCGCTTTTGTTCGACCACATTCGACAACTGCGAATGTACACGGTGATACGCTAAAGCCGTCGCAAAGCAATATCTCCGTTATCGTGGGTCTTTGTGAAAAGAATTCTTTTTAATCGCGGCACAATGATATCGTGTGAAAAGGAAATTCAATTCTTGTTTTCTTTTCTCCTTTTACACACCTTGTTAAATCAAAAACGTGTAAACAAAATACCGCGCGGAAAAAAAAGATATTTACAAAAGGTCTTTATGAAAAGACTGTTTTCAACCGAGCTAAATCGAATGAAATCGTGTAAAAAAGGAAATTGAATTTATTTTTCTACACCTTGTTAAATCGAAGCCGTGTAAAAACAGAATTGGGTGTACTAGTAATATTTCCGATGAAATGTTGGAAATACATGTATCTTTTTTTTTGTAGGATTGTTTACACTGAATCGAATTACGGCAGCAATATATATTTGTGAGAAAATTTGACGGTTTGAAAAATCTCCATACACGATTTTCTTCGTAATTTATTTCTGCACAAACCACAGTAAATGTATCAGTTTGAAAACTGCATTTTTGGACGAGTTGTTTTAGCTTGTACATTAATTGAATGCGTTGCAGTTCAAAAAGGCTATAAAATATATATTAACTGAATAATTTCTGTACTTAAAAAATATGGTAAAATATCAATACTGGAAAAGTCATGTGTCATAATTGTTGGAATACGCAAAGTAATTCAGTAGCTTATTTTTCTTCACATTTTTGTAACTTTAATAGAACAAGAAAAAATAAAGACGCTGTTTCTTCTTAAAAATTTCCTTTTTCATGTATATTAAAATTTGCTTCTTTTAGCACGTAATTGCAAATTGAAAAAAAGAAACGTTGATAGATCGATCAAATATTTGGATTGTTTATTGTTTCGAAACTTATGAAACACTATGTTACTTCAAGAAATACATTAAATGAAGCCTATTTTTATGAATAGATTCATCGATTGCCTGAAGCACGCCTGAAACATTCATCATTGTTGTCTGTGTATATAAGAAAACATCAAATTCGTGTTAAAAAGGTAGCGAATTAATGTCTGCGTCTAATAATCTCGTTACGCGCGCACACGTGAAAGCATGCGAGCTGCACGAGGTGAATAATAAATTATAGAAAATGCGACTGGAAAGCAAAAGATACACAGCCGCAACATGTAAATAAAATATATTGGCGGAAAGTACAGACACGCGAGGTCGCTTTCGAAATATTTCAGTGGCATATACACTCACGATATAACCGAATACTGCTCTCGGAGGCGCCTAGAGAATTTTTGGCCACGCACTGATAGGTTCCCACGTCGCGTTTCTGCAGATTTCGAATAGTCAGCACCATCCTGACTTCGAACTGGGATTTCGGGATCGCCTGTACACCGTACTGCTGGCTCGCTATTATCATTACTATGGGAACAGAAAAATACTATTTATAAATATCCATTTTCACATCCATACATATATATTATGTAACAAATACTCTTCGCTCGGATTTAATGACTTTCATTTAAAATTAATTGAATAATATCATTGAAGAAAAAATATTGGTTTCTACATAGTAGAATTTTCTTTTTAAATAACAGGTAATCAGCCACAATTTTTAAGAGGTTTGTGTAAACACGATAGAATTCATCGATTATGATCAGACATTATTCTATAAATTCTATAAATTCTATAAATTCTATAAATTCAATAAATTCAATAAATTCAATAAATTCAATAAATTCAATAAATTCAATAAATTCAATAAATTCAATAAATTCAATAAATTCTATAAATTTTATAAATTCTATAAATTCCATAAGTATCATAAGTACCATAAATATTATAAATACTATAAATACTACAAATACTACAAATACTACAAACACTACAGATACTACAGATACTACAAATACTACAAATACTACAAATACTATAAATACTACAAATACAAATTCTACAAATACTATAAATACTACAAATACTACAAATACTACAAATACTATAAATACTACAAATACAAATTCTACAAATACTATAAATACTACAAATACTACAAATACTACAAATACTACAAATACTATAAATACTATAAATACAAATACTACAAATACTACAAATACTACAAATACTATAAATACTACAAACACTATAAATACTACAAATACTACAAATACTATAAATACTATAAATACTATAAATACTACAAATACTACAAATACTACAAATACTATAAATGCTATAAACATAAGACACGATTAATTGAATTCCAACGAGAAAGTCAACATTCAGTTACATTGATTAGAAATGTTCAATAGACGAAGATTATTTTAAATAAAGCAACGTATGGCAGGATTAGAACTATTTCAATATTATAAAATAATATGACTTGTTAGTGCGGAATTATCTATAAACAAGCGAAACTCTAGCACCACGTATATTCGCTACAATTAGAAACGGCAAGTGATGATCAAACAATGGGTCCGTTGCGCTGGTACGAGAGAAATATTGAAATCCAGTTTTCCCAACAATGAAACACCGTATGAAAAAAAGTTCCATTCACCATTTTACATTTATTTTTCCCTGTAAAACCAACTCGTTCTCAGTTACAACCCGAACAATGTTGCTGCGGACGATTCCTAGAAATCTTGTTAAAGTGGTTTGAGTAAAATGTCATCCTTTTCGTGTCACATTTTTACTTTGAATTAAATTGCTAAAATATGCCTTGTAAAAATGATAAATATAGAAACTATAATTATGGTTTCAATTTAACTATCAGCAATCGATAATACACGAAATACTCTAAAAAACGAATCAGATTTTTGAAAAGCATTTCACAATAGATCAACACCTTCCGCTTCGCGAAAATGATAAGTTTACACGACACATTAATTTCCCTTAATTATATGCATACACGAGTACTATATCGTGGCATTCATTGTCCTGAAATTGAGTGATCATCGTCAACACAAAATTGCTGTTCGATCATTTTCATCGGCGACCGTATTTCTATGTGAAACGTCAGTACCACGAATCCCAAAATAATTCTCATCCCGCCAAAAATGAAGGCGCATCGTATCTAATGCATAAAGAGTTTCAAATAAAATTTAATATGCTCGCATATACGGGATCGTTGAGAATATTGAAAACGAGCCAGAGAATATGCAACGATGTATAAAAGTATGCGAAAATTCACTTCTTAAACGCCCGCTGGGTCTCCTTATTATGCTCCGAAACGGTTTCGCGTGTGCGTGTGTGTTCGTGCGCGCATGTACCCGGTGTACACCTGTCTCTCTCTCTCTCTCTCTCTCTCTCTCTCTCTCTCTGTCTCTGTCTATACATATATACACACCTAAATACATGTATACATGTATGCATACGTATATACGTATATACGGTAGAGAAAAAGGGGCGCAGGATTTTCTGTGCGAGGTGAAAATTACATACGAATGCATTGGGACGAAGTACTCCGGAGAAGTTGCGCTAAAGCGAAAGCGTGTCTACTCGCACAGGCTACAAACTGCTACGAGAATATATTTGCGAACGGCCGGGAGTAATTCACTCTCGCATTTGTCTGCAACTTTTTTTCGCGAATTCCCGCGCGGAAATATGAAACCTGTTAAAGAAAAGCCGTGCTCGCAACCTTGGCAAACGGTGGCGAGACACGAGCGTGCAGTTCGCTTTAATCGTGTCAGAGACCGCCGCCGTTAATGTAAATCCGCATCGAAAAGGTCCTCCTCGAAAATTGAATATCCCGTTCTGCGGCTCTATGACGTTACTTCGGCCCGTATTGTGCCGGATTAGGTTCGTTTATTATACAGCTGTTGGCACACCGTAACGTTTCTCCTCGCGTTCCCGGACACTATTAAAATACCAGGATACTTTAGCGCAACGCGTCCGTAACGTGTGCGCGCGGCAAACTTGTCCGAGGTGCGACGTGTTCTGCGTAGCTTTTTTTTTCATTATTCGGAGAGTTTGTTAGCGACAATGTTTTTCAACGTGTTTGTGTACCTACATGGCAAACGTTTCCGGAAACGATACCGTGTTCCGTTTAATATCCGCGGCGATTGCTATTGGCAGAAAACGTGCAGACGTTGGACAAATGGTGGACAAATGGTGGACAAATCGCGAGTAGACCAGAGTTTTTTTATCTAAGATAATCATCGGAATGAGTTCTTCTCAGGCGAACGTTTCATTCGAGAATTTCAAAGATTTCCCAAAAAATATACACGAAATACTCTTTTTTTTTAAAAAAAAACGGTGATTCTTGCGATAGCGGCACGTCTGCCGAAGATTCCGTGCGACTTCGAAGTCGATCGTTGAAGTGTAACTCGAGATATCGCGCGCACCGGTTCAAAAAATGAGGTTCCGAGAAAAACGCGTTTATCGGTTACGTGGAGATATGTGTATGCTTGCAGATTGGTGGTCTTCAAACAGCTGTAACTTCGTACGTGTTACGAATTCGAGCGAATCCTGTTGCAGACACATTTTCGTCGGCACATACTTTAAGAAACAAAAATCGGATTGGAACAGAAATCGATTTTTTAAAAGCTCTAAACCAGAATACCGCCTTAAAGACAGAAACGATTTCGGGTGCCAGCAGAGGTTTCGGACAAGACTGCCTAATCGAGCAAAAACGGCACGATCCGAAACAGAATCGATCGGTCGATTGTTTGACGGAAGTTCGAGCATAGGGTGTAAAGCAAAGAAACATGAAAGGTGGAGCGCTCTGACAGGATTTGCTTGGCCCGATGGTACATGCCAGAGTCGGCGGGCTACAAGCCAGAGATCAAGCGGCCAACAGAGATCTCACCGTTATCCTTCTCCCAATAATTAATCGACTTCGGCGAAGCCTCGACAAAACATTCCAGGGCCACGTCCGTGCCCAGAGGAGCACCGACCAGTTGATTAGGTACATGAATTACCGGCGGAACTGTGACACAGAATCAGAGATACAGATTGTGGCCGAGCCCCGCTGTAGCCGTTCCCCTTCGTTCTAGGCGAAGGAGTTCGGTAAACGATCGGACCAGCGCAATCACTATTACTCACAATGAACGTTGATAGAAATACGTTTGCTGACTGCCGGCGGAACACCGTTGCTGGCGATGCAGAGGTACACGCCTATCTCGTGCCGCGAGATCTTCGTCAGCTTCAGGTCTTCGCCTTGGTGCTCGGACACGGAGGTCACTAAACAGAATGATAACTGGTCAAGCTTCGTGTTCGAGCTCGTAGAACCGGATTAATAGCGGTGACGTAAATCGACTCCTAAGAATATAGTAGCGTCCTATACTTAAGGACACTTGAAAAACGGTATGACTTTTTTTTAAAACTGGACCAAATGACTTGAATTTCTTTTTTATGATAGAGGGAATAATCTACTAGACAAATACTTTTTAATTTTAAACAGCATTACCTTGGCGGATTTTCGAAGACCAAAGGGTCATAGGTCAATAAATTGATCTTGAAATGCACGATTCGTTTGCATAAAAAAATATACAGTCGACGTCGCGTCGCTACTAGTGATATTGAAACAGTGGTCAACACTTGTACATTAACACTCGATTGGTATGACCAGGATCATTCAACATTTTAATTGTCAATTTATTTTCGGTATATTTTTCGAAGTAGTCACGTAGTGGAACATGTGTGAAAATTTCAATTAATTGTCAAAAACTAGACGTTCGAATAACGATGTAGCGCATCATCTGAGTCCAGATAGAACCTACGATATGAGTCGTTTATTTTGAAAGTGGCCTAAGTCCATTTATTTGAAAATCCAGATATTTAAGGTTTTTACGTTTTAATAAATCTAAAAATACTGCTAAAATTGATAACATGGTGGTATAATGTTTTTGTGTTCCTAAGGGTCACTGCGTTCTTTCAACTTTGCTGACATGAAATTATATGTATAACGTAGAAATGTGAACATTAAAATAGCTAGCTCGGTGTTTTTGAAAAATTGAACTTAGGCCACTTTCAAAATAAACGGCTCATATTTAAGTCCTTTATTATCTGAACACGTTGTGAATAGATCGACCTAAAACGATCACTATTCAGAGTGACAAATCAGAAAAGATGAATGATCGCAAGATGAATGATCAAGCAACTCCTATTTTTTAGAAGACCTTTTCCAATGCGTTTAAATTCCTATTTTAGACAAAGCATGATTTCCTTTCGTTTCGTTTTCAGTTATCTAATAATGATATTATCAAAATTTTAATACTAGCTCGTCGTAGATCTGACTATGAAATTCTGATCACTGAGATATCATTCTTACACGGTTCTTGATCGAGTAATTAAAGAATTACAGAATATCGATTCCGAGAAATATTTCAATATTGCTGAACCTACCTGAAAGTAATATTCTTAGGTTTATTAAAAGTTCTCGGGTTTATTAAAATGGGAACGGTCTAATCGATGTCAGTAACAAATAATGTAGTCGACGTCTTTGCTACATTCTCAAGTTAATCACTATGCGGGGATCGCATAAATTATTTTCTAAGTTTTCAAATGAGAACATTACAGCTGCATCGGTTGAAAGAAGGAAATGGGTCATCTTAAGCAGATTCAGAATCGGACATACCAACCTCGCGCACTATTATTTAATTAAAAAAGATAACCCTGCAACGTGTAATCTGTGTAACTCGAGAAATTCCATCGACCACATTATTACATCCTGTCGAATATTTAAAAAAGAAAAGATGTCTCCATCTAGCAGACAACACTTGAACGATATCAACTTATGCAATAAACTATCAGAATTTCTTGCGTCTATTGGCATATTTCAACAAATATAGTATCAAATTACTGTGCATTAAGGAGCTAACATATGGTTGCTAAGGATCCTCTGGTTGATGGAACCTTAGAAATAAGATGAAATGGCGCGGTTGATAAATGAACGAAAGCCATCTATCGCAGACAGTAATATTAATTATATTAATTATGAATATTGAACGATAATGAAAAGTGCAATATCAGTTATGAATGACTTTGGAACGGAATTAAGGAGAAGGCGAGTAAATGTTATTCAGAGATTAATTTCACGTAATCGTGTTTCTTCTTGTACGAATAATTAGGTTTAAAATTGTGCACCGATGTCGAGAAACTCACGAAAATAGAAGCGCTCTTGTGGTTCCCAGGTCATAAATAAGTTTTCCAACTAGAGAATAATTTATCGAGTTTTAAAACTCCAAATACCAAACTGTTTTAATGGCAGCCATTATTCTTTGGATTAGCTTTGTCCAGAGACAAGGTTCATACACCTCAATACCCCGGCATTCCGTTACTTTTTAATTGCTTAACTTGAGGTCATTGCACTCTTGAAAACGTTCGGGCTGGAGGAATGATAAGAAAAACTTCCCGCAAATAAACGCAGCCCTTCGGCGCTATTTTTATTGCAGCTGCTCGCTATTTGCGCCGACTATCATCACGTTTCTAATCTTGTTCTTATGTTAGCGCGGCCGGCTATAAACTTGAGAAAAACTATCGATTTTCCGGAAGTTGCGAACTCAAGCAGTCACTTGCGGCGATCTCTGCTAATAATAGAAACTAATCATCCGTAACCCATTATTCGGCGAAACCGAACGACGTGACAATTTGGTCCCGCGGTCCAAGTGCTACTAATTTTGTTAACGAATTGCAAAATAACATCCCGAGGAGCTTCCAGCCGCGACGCTATCAAACCACGAGACGGCAGAAAAAGTATTATTATTTATGCGGTTAATGGAATTGAGAAAGTTGCTCACTTCTCTCTATCTTGGCGTATTTCTTATTCAGTTACGACGGAAATAATTAACGGAGAACGCAACTTTCCAAATGGAAAGCGTTTGAGAAATTATTAGTTTCGAGCAAACAGAAGGTATTTTATACACGTAACGTTCTTCTATTATATATCATCATTTATCTCTTATTAATGATGTGTTAATAAAAGTTGCATTCTATGATAAAGTTGAAATTTTTGAAATTCTTCGACATTGAAATTCTTCATTAATTAGTTCTATATATGGATGGTAGAAATACTGCCAAGTGCTCATCCGAAAGTTCAATTATGGACGTAATAATTAATATAAAATGTAACTTGTAATTTGCGAGCGATATAACATCAAATATTTTTATGCAATTTTCGAATTTATGTACTTATTTAAGTTTTTAACGCTGTATCAAATTGATTACATATCGGTTATATTTTAACATTTTTCTTGCTAATAGAATATTAATAAAAGTTGAAATATAACCAAGTGCTCATCCTCGAGTTCGATCATGGACTTATTGATTGATATAAAATGTAACTTGTAATGTCAAACATTTGAATACAAATTTCTCACGTTACGTACTTACTTAATTTTCTAACGCTATATTACATAGATTAGATACCAATTGCCAAATCACAAAATGCATTATCGATGATTCAACAGGTCTGAATCTACAAGCAAAGCAACAGGAAACACCGTGTCAATATTAATTAGTACCGGAGAAGCGACGTCTATCATAAATAAGAGAAATCACATCAATATCGAACGATTTGCACCGTTTAACGATATCAGCAGTCCCTTCGAGCAACTCGCATACAAATTCCGTAGAAAATTGCAGGTCGAAAATGAACTTTCGCTGCACTATTTGCTAACTGTTCCAACGGAAATCGCTAATTAATGAGTTTGTAAATCATAAATCATCGAGTTACGCTTGAATTCTCGGCGGGGTTGCA